>NW_023365788.1:116211-195843 GCF_000003815.2 Branchiostoma floridae
CTTTGCCACATCAACTCTAAGTCCGTAAGTGCTCCAAGACGAGCGTGAATTACGTTGATTCTTCCTCATCACAGCACCCCGAAAAACAAAGATGGCGGGGCTGCAGGGAAAAAAGCACGTTGGACAGACTCCTCCCCTTAAAACACTAAGCTCCGCCCCAAAGCACAGTATGGGACAAGGTCCCCTGCGTGCCCAGAACTGTGCGCGATTGGGCACAGTTCGGGGCAGTCCCCGCGTGTCCCAAACCGTGCTTTTGCCCCAGGCACGGTTTGGGGCACGCGGGGACTGCCCCAAACCGTGCCTAGGCACGGTTTGTGGCAAGGCACGGTTCGGGGCGCAACATCTCCTCAAGAAAGAGGTCCTTTCTGTTCTTCAGCCAAGGCTCCATCTTCTCAGACCCAACGATGTCCTTGTGGACAAGATAATACAGTAAGTATTCATGCCAGTTTTAAAGATGCATCTTTATATACCTTAGCGATGTTATTGTGGACAAGAAACCCTGCATGCATTGGCATCTTGTCCACATACTAACTAAAATCACAATTGGGAGGGTTTTTTTTGGGTCCGGTCCCAAAAACGGACCTGTAAAAAAATCGGTAGACCGGATTTTGGCAAATCAAGAAATCAATTCAGCAGGCGCAAATATCGCTACTATGGTGGTTTTCAATGAGCCTTGCGTACATAAACTTAAAACAAAGATTGAAATCAACTTCATACTTGATAAGTACATTATTGATGAAAATATCACGACGTACACAACGAACCATAGAAACACTCAGACTTAGACCTGAATCTGAACCAGACCTGTGTAACTGAATTCTCTGTACCGGTCCCTCTATAATCACAATGGATTTAGAGGTTCTTGAGTTATTGCCTTTAAATGCTGACCTCAAATTTGTGGAGACACAGACAGACACACACACAAGCACACCCAAAGCAATACCTCAAATTTTCATAGAGGGAACAATTCGTACCTCAAGCACTTCCTTGAATAACTGTGCCGGGTCCAACTTGTATCTGAGCCGCTTGACTACCCGCACAGTGCAGAAGACTGCCACAATCAGAATGACCACGAGAGCAGCTGAGACCGAGCCCACAAGCCTTGGATCGACAGTGACGGCCTCTGCCATAGAGAATATAGGAGAATAAGCACGTTCATGGTTCATAGTACGCATGCGCAGCCACAGGTATTGTGGGTAATATGTCAGAGGTGAGGTCCCTTAGCGTATAAACATTTGTCGTCTCGACCATTGCCTCGATTCATATAACAATGTGCAGAAATGCTTCGTTTGTGCATCAGGAGACGTTACCTTTGACGTCATACCCACAATTCCTGTCGATGCACATGCGCACTCGGAACCATGAACGTGCTTATAACTAACGATGATGCTATCCATGTACACTGGACAGAGAAACTGTGAACAACAAAATTAAGACAACATGTACAGTTTCATGACCAATCAGAATCATGATTTTTCATACTGTTTTTATTGTTTTAGTTGGGAACGTTTGTAGAATGTCGTAACTTTCTATAATGAATCAAAGAATCATGCAATGCAAATTTGTGTAATGTACATTGCGCCATTACATTTTATGTGTAAGCGAATACAAATTTATGACAGCTCTCTCTCTCTCTTCATCTCTTATATATAGTAATACGTATATCTCAGGCATAAGCAGAGCAGGGCGCTCCCAGAACTTGAATAAGTACATGTTTTTCAGCAAGTAAATTTTATGGATGACTCTACTCATAGAAATAAAACTAGTTAGATAGTTGTAAAAGTGGCACCAACATGGATGACATGAGTAGTTGCCATGTTTGTAAGTGATACCAGTCTACTACACTAGTCTCCCCTTTACTACGCTAGTTCAAGTCTTGAATACAGGGATGAATGCCTTGTTGGCTGTGATGATATATTTCGTCGCTTCAATTCCTTTTTTTTACAATGTTTATTGTGTATATACGGAAAATTTAGCCATCATTTTTTTTTACCCATCTTATCGTTTTTAAATAAAATTTACTTTTTAGGGCCTTATCACTATTTTCTTACCTGTCCTGAAGGTGACAAACCTCGCCTGTCCCCTCCTTCCATTGGCAACAGTAACGGCTGACAGGTTGTACCAGGTTTTGGGCTGCAGGTTGGACAAAGTTGCAGTGACAATTCTTTGTTTCTCCGAGAAAGGCACGTCGATCAGAGGGCTGGAATATTATCAAATATAACTTTATATTCAACATAGAAAAAAAACTATGATAAAGGTTCGTGGTAATTTTATTGCGAAATCTTGCCTTGTTGAATGAACTAATAGCATGACCAAAATGGTTGGAGGTAAGCATGCCAAGTTCCACCAAGGTAATTTAACAGTCCTTTACAAACATCTTTATCAAGTACCAAATTTGAGATCCGTACAGCCTGTTGGTAAAGAAATATTTCCAAATACTACCAAAAAAACATTTTAATAGAGGACATTATTTCTTATCGTATGAAACAGATTCGTACGCCCGAATGACCGCCAGATTGGACATTTCAAATCTAATTGCTGCGAGCTGATTGTCTAAATGTCTTGTACTCAAAAGAGGCAAGCTCATGATTACTACTAAGCGAGACTGGTCAACAGTGCAAAGTGTAGTTGAGCAGAGGTGAATCTAGAGAATTTTTTTCCGACGCGGACTCATCTCTGCATAGGAGAATGGTAAATTAACTGGTATCCTAGCTATAATTGTGCAGGCCGGCCATATTGGAAATCGAGGCGCTGTGAGCTGATTGGCATGGCTTGTGCCAAATGTCATCTATATGTATGAGAGAGACTATTCATTAGTGCAAAGAGCAGGGTGATTAAACAGAGGTGAACCTAGAGGAGTTTCTACGATGTAGGATTCAGTTCCGGATGACATAGGAAATGCTTAGATTGATTAATCACGTGTACCTTGTGTGGTGTGATGATGTTGTCCGTAGTTGAAACATGTCTACGAACCCTTCCGTCGGGGGTTTCAGGTTCAAAGTCACGTATGTCGAACCCGTGATGAGTATGGACACTCTTTCCACCGGAGAAGGATCTAAAAAACGCAAGGGGCACACCACTTAGGTCATGTTGATTTGATTATATTGATGGCATATGCATCTAAGCGAGCATCATTTTCGGCCATCTATACAAATTATATTCTAAATCGTACAAAGTAGCTGCAAAATGGGCAAATGTATGTATTAGATTATTTTTTAAGAATATGTAAGATTGTCACAGAATGCCAACGTTAATTTCAAGGTCAAAGTAGAAGATGTGAAAGAACAAAAATGAAGATGGCGTCGGGCGTGGCGTAACTGGTAGAGCGTTCGGCTCGGAACCTAGAAGTCCTGAGTTCGATCCCCACCGTACGCGTGCCCCGCCCCGACGTTGTGCCCTTGGGAAAGGCACTTTACACGACCTTCCTCACTTCACCCAGGTGTAAAAATGGGTACCTTCTGTCTGTACCGTGTATGTGGCACTGTTAATATAAGTTACAAAACTTGAGTGCAGTGCCACATTGTCCCAGTCTGTACAAAAAGCAAAATAGAAAAAAAGAACAAAAATGAAGATCCATTTATCAGTCTTCAATACTATATGTTTTTCGTCATTCATATAGCTCTCTGACCATCTAGACCATCATAATAAAAGCAACTATCATTTTGGCCAAACTATTTCTTATTCTTTCGCGCGCATCAGTTGTAGGGTTCCCAGAGGATGTTATCAATCATGATCAAAGCAACGATATTAAGCACTAACGCAAGTTTACTATTATCAGCAGGGATAACCAATCTCTGTGCAAAGGATATCAATTCGATAGACATTGTTTTAAAGTGGCAATATTTTTCAATAAATTCAAGTTTAAAACCACCGTGCGTCATCTTAATATCAAGAAAAATACCATTTTGAAAAAAAAAAACACATCAGATTATGTACTAGGTAAATTGCCCCGATAGAGGTGTCTAACTATGTATCATTTTCTGCAAGACCAGCAAGGAGTAGTCGGTCGTTCATGCTGATGCCATGTCGCTGTAAAACATATACATTTGCCATGTCATACGTACCACGGTTAGTAACCGAATGGAACAAGCTTGATGTTACCGTTCGCAACATAGGAGCAGTGTCGTTGCACTAGTCCGACCTATTGTCTTTCAAACAGCTACTTGTGAAAACTACTGTTGATATATTCAGAAGCCACTTTGTATCCGATAACCTCTGTACCTGGTCTACTGCATGTAAGTGCGCCTCCTGCCAGGATTTAAGGGCTCGGTAGTCTGATTGATTGTTTATGTCGTTTAGTATTAATCTTAATCTGCTGTATTTATTGTATTTTCATGTCGGGGCGAGGGCAAGTAAAGGTGTCACCACCTTTCCCCCCGCCCCTTCCACTTGTGTGGTGAATTTTAATAAACAAATAAACAAAATTAACCAGCGTTAACCACATGGATATCAGGTCTTCCCCTGTAGTCCCCCCCCCCCCCCAAGACGTTACCCCCTCTGTTGAATACGACCCCCCCATTTCAATTCCTCCCACCTGCCCATATATTTCTTAATATAAAATGTTTACATGTTACATGTTGATATGAAATGTTGGATGTTCTGTACTCACCCGTTGCGATGATGGCAGTAGTCATATATTGCATAATGCCATCCTTTAAAACAAATCCTTTCTCCACACGGCGATAGTTTATGCCGACTGTTGCCAATTGAATCTGCGAAAAGATTATGACACGTTCGTTATACCTAATTTTTTGTTTGTTTGTTTGTTTATTTATTCTTTATCTAACCAGAGTGAAAGCATATCGCCTGATGACGTTTTTCAAAGCCTCAAGTTCGTTGAAACCAAACATAAAGATTTTACAACCCCAATTTAACTTAGATAACATAAAATCATACTGCCGAAAAAGTGAATCAAAAGTTAAACCTTAACGTGAGATAACACAGAAAATGTAACAAAAAAGTCAAATTTAAAATCAGGATTGAATTTGCATATCAATCTTAAGTGCATAAATTTTTTTTAAATCGCCAGAGTTCTGGCTGCTTTGATGTTGTGGCAGTGAGTTCCACATTGCCGCCCCAGTGGATGAAAAGGCTCGTCTTCTGTATTCCAGTTTAGTATTGAGCAATCTCATTTTAGGCCTAATTAAAAAAATCGTTATAAACGCAAATCTCCCGTAATCTTCTACAAGCTATATTTAAAAGTTATTGCAATCCCGATGACTGTAGTCATCCTTCTGATTGAAGGACTGCGTAAGTATTGCAATTTGAAACTACAGTCCTTCGATTCGACAGCCCTGTTTTCAAAACAAAAGATGTAGGTTGCCTAGGATAAAGGTGAAATTGTGTTACTAACTTGATATTCCTTTCCGGGTGTAAGTCTGACAAATGTTGCCTCAGAGTCCGACTCGTTGTAGAAAACCTGCGGAGTGTTGGAGTCAGTCTCTCGTGGTGAAATGTCGAGCTAAAAAAGAAATCATTTTTGTTTGTCCATACACATTAGAAAGCTGAGGCATCAGTTTCGAGAAAATGGTACCTCGAAATTTACGCCTAAGGTCCAAACGGACCCCATTCGGGTGGTTAAGGCTTAAGCCCCCTTCACACGAGAGCACGAATGAGCCGGAATGCCGTCCGAATGAATTTTTGTTTCTATTCGTGGCAATTCCTCGCAATTCGTACTGTATTCTAAACATTCTTACTGCACTCGAGATATTCGTCCCCGTTCTTTTGGCTGGCTCGAATGTTTTTGACATGTTAAAAACTGTCGAGGTGCATTCGAAGTGGAGAAATATCGAATGGCATTCGTATTGGATTCTAAGTGTATTCTAACTATTCTGACTGCAGTCTGACCGCATTCTACGGTATTCTAACATTATTCGAAACATTCTTATCTCATTCGATAGAGAACCGAAACCAAAACCACCTCGAATCCTGCCAGAATGTGGCCGAAAGAATATTTCGAATGCCGTAAGAATGTCTAGAATGCACTACGAATTCACAGGAATAGACAAGAATTTTCATTCTGACGGCATTCCGGCTCATTCCTTCTCGTGTGAAGGGGATTTAAGGCCCATTTGGAATTCCCACCCGAATGGCCTCGAATGTGACACGAAGTTTGCAAATACTTCATTCCGGCTGGTTAGGCTTGATTCCTACTAATTCGATTTTCGTGTGAAGGCCCTATTACTCTTGCACTAAAATACAGTAGAAGCCGCTTAATTGCACACCCCATTTGCTAATGCATTTTGTGCAATTATCCGAATGGTGCAACAAAGTGAAGTTATTAAGCTGGACTGAACCACCACGGGATTTTGGGATTGCGTGCAATTAATAGAAGTGTGCGATTATCCGTAGTGCAATTAAGTGACTTCAACTGTATTGCTTTAGAGATTAAATTTTTTTTTTCAAAATATATCGCAGAACCTATAGGGCTGGCAAACATATGAATATTGCTCGTATAACCATGAACAACTAATATCTAATATCTAATCTAAAGTCAAAGTCAAAGCTATGGTTGGCTACTGACAAAAAAGGAAGGAAAAGGAAATGGGCAACGCAAAAAAGAAAGACAAACTTTTTTTCCTTACCGGAGAAACTTCTGTATGTATTTATCTTCCTTTATCTCTTGATATATGACAATTATGAATGTGTAATAATAAAGTGCTTCATAACAAATGGAGGACACCGTCAAAATGTTCTCAAAATCTCAGTATATATTACTACAAACACCCTTTTCCTTTTTCTTTAAGTTTATAAGTGTATAAAAGTGTAAACACAAGCCTTGTATAGATTGTATTATGTATCCGTTCATTCACGATTAGACCACAGCAAGTACATTTTATGTTTGACAATTGACATCCTAATATGCAGAGTGCAAAATTAAAAAGAAAGCGCAAAAATAGAAAACGGGTAAAAAACAAGATGGCTAGTTTGTTTCAAAATACACACCATAAACTATCCAAAAAGTTTCACTTCTGCAGTAATAGTCATGGCTGCCTCCCTAGTGTCACTTCTACAAGTATAATTATTAATTTGCTACAACATAATATGGTTGCTTATTTTGGTCTATCTGACCACGCCGAAGAGGAAACAAATTCTTGTGTTTGATTATTTTACATCAGGCAAGAATTAATGAGCGCACTGATGTCATCAATAAAATGTACTTGCTGTGGTCTTACCATGTAGTATGAGAAATATCTGACGGCAAAAGAACTTCTTCGCTCCTGCTCTGTAAAGCTCGACCAGGAGACTGTGATTGTGCTGTTGGTGACTGATGTAGAGTTGAAGAACCTATCACCTTGGTCGGTCGCTGTGCAAGACGAAATGAGAATCTAATGTAATACGACTTAACAAAAGTTGGCAAATCCGTTCGTCACCCAATTTCTGGCTTTCCACGGCATTCTCTGGCCGTGCGGGTGCGTCCGGGGCTGGCTCGTTACTAATACACAACCAGTAGATTTCTAGCGAGACTACGATTCCTTCACATGCAAAGTAGCCACGTACTGTTCTAGTGGCACGACAGTATCCTATTTGTCCTGAATCAGTCCTTGGCCCCTCCGTTATGAAGTGATGCGGAAATCGTCTGGAGCCTAAAGTCACCTATGCGCTGAGACGACCGCCCTAGGCGGGCGTCACCATCCGCGCAAAACAGAAATCTTATCGAGGGCTGGGCGGGTGGGTCGTTTCAGGCTCCAGACGTAGCCGGAGGGCCACAGTTGGACTGACAGTTTGGCATCTCTTGGTACTGTGGGGTCAAGGGTCAAACTTTCGGGACCAATCACTGATCAGGTCAAATAGGGACAGGGATAAATAGTTCACACCTATTGTCTGTTGATTACGATTTTCGTCGAGCTTTCTTTTAATAGTCACTAGACGAAAAGACCGAATATGTAGACGGATGCTGACGGATTCCAATTTGCAACACCTGACGGATGCTGACGTATGCTGACAAATGCTGACGGATCCCAAAAACCATCACGGATCCCAAAAAATGACGGATCCCACTTGCATCCGCAACGCATTCGTAGGCATCCGTAACTCTCATCGGTGGATACAAACACAGAACCCGTATACTCAGTACTTCGTGACGGATGCTAACACTACATTCGTATGGATACTTACTTATAATAACGGATTCGTTAGTATCTGTAAGCCACTAACTGATTCAAACATTGTATTCGTATGGATACTTAGTTTTAACGCAAACGAAAGAATACGTGGTCAGGATTCTTGTTTATCAGCGAAAAGTCTTCAGATGCAGACGAATACCAAGGATACGAATTTGCAACATCCTGACGGATGCTGACGGATACCAAAGATTACCAAAAATTACGGATCCCATACATATCCGTAACGCATTCGTTGGTATCCGAAACTCGCGGTGGATGCAAACACGGAATTCGTTTGCTTACTTACTTCGTGGCGGATGCTAACACAGCTTCCGTAAGAATACTTACTTTTTATGCATGCGTGGCTAGCACTCTTGTTTTTGAGCATATATTTTATTTTTTAGATTGGTCATATCTTTCCCCCTTTTTGTACCTCGGACATGTACACCACAGTTTGTAACGTCAATACAAGTGAGACAATCCACGTTACGCTAGATACCAGGATACTCGGATTCGTAAGGATGCGAAATGGTTTTTTTCTGCATTCGTGGCAAGATTACCAACAATGCACTGCTCCAGTGGATTGCTCCAGTGGAGGGGATTCCATTGGAGCAGTGCATTGTTGGTAATCTTGGGATATCTTAAATATGCGACTCTGTATTTTTTTGCATCCGTACATTGGGGCGGTGTATTGTGGGTAATCCAATCGTTGTCTCTCTGACCAATCAGACTGCACATCAGTCAGTTTAAAAATAAAGCGGAGATAGTCAGCGTTGTCCGTGAGGACCGCAATCTTTTTGTACCTCAAACTTTGAGTTTTGAAACGTTGAACTCGGGATATGGATTTGTACACACGTGTGTCAACTTCTGTAGTAGGGTGATGTTGAGGCGGTGACCAAACTCAAGTGGCAGTCGACGGACGGGACGGCGAGGGACTGAAACAGCCAGCCCTGTTTTGTAGTTCGGCGTCCTGGAGCTATTTTATATCACTGTCCTGCGGATCTCACGGCGAGGTATGTTTTATACAATGATCGTTTCCAAACAATACCCGCTTTGAATTCGTCTTTGTGACTACATTCCTTGTTGGCTAGTAGTGAGTAGCGCTTTTGGTATGCTTGGGCTGAACAGAAACTTATCAGAAAACGACATAACGAAGCCTTACAAAACACAAGTCACAAGCATGATACTTGCTGAGTAACTGTTGACTTATTTGGGAAAAATTTGAATCATCATCAAAACAGTACTTGTATACACATATGTTTGTCTGAAGCCTGGTATTTATTCGCATAGGAACATTCTGTTCCAACGGTGTTTACGTTTTTGTTTATATGCGACGTCTCGTACACAATGCAAAGTCCGGCCGGGGAAGCAGATCACACCTTGTCACTAATTATGCAACGCTAGACTGTTTCTGCCGCGCCCTCCCGGGAGACTTTTTTGGTATGATAATGCGGAATGTAACGGTGATAATGGCGATACCACAATCAGATGCATTTGTTCCTGTTGTATAACAAGCCAATCACCATTTCTTTTCATATACATCCTAATTACTTTGACGGACGCATCCATCAAACATGGATGCTTTAGCTATCTCAAAATTTGATGGAATTGTTCTTTCTCTTTTTCAGAAGGCGGGTCGACATTCTCTGGCCGTGTCAACAGCTGGGAGAACACTGGACTACAGGAAGGGCACAGAAGGAATTGAGCTGGGAGGGATCAGGGCGTAACTAGCCTGAAAAGAAGCGAAGCACTGTCACTAGTAGAAAGGAGACTTTGTGCTGTTGCGAGAATTCGAAGCTGTACATACTGATACTAGAAGTCATGTTAGTTGTACTTTACAAGTTGGATTCACTATCTGTATCCTGTAGCCGGATGTGGAAATTCCTTAGAGTTGGACATCGCGAAGATTTGTAATAGAAACAGATATTCGTAGAAGCAAGATTAGCCACAGACTCCCATGTCAGCTTTACATAAAAGTCAAATTGTATTCACGTTTGATCCTATATTCTATTTGGAAGTATAAGAAGTCATGTGATATTGGCGGTTAAAGGATTCAACTTTCCCTTCACATAATTAGATAACAGGGACTCTCTGTACATACCTGGTATAACCCATTCTTGTTGCAATATTGTATCTGTATACATATCATGTGGCAGACAGGATTCGGCCTCGATGACATTACGTCGTTTAGTTCTTCTCAGGACTGGTTTAGAATAAGATTATTCTGTGCATTCTTTTCTATTTCAAATCGTGTTAGCCTTTTATAAGAAAGTAATTGGGCACACATGATATTGTAATTTGTCAAATGTGCGGAAAATTCATTAAAGTGACTTTGTATCTGCAGAAAATCCCGTTTTGATATTCTTTATGATCTGATCATACGAAGGAATCCCTAAAAAACGACTTCGCATCCGCGGCAAATGCCGCATTGGGATTTCTTAGGATCCGACCATGCCAAATATACGAGGAAAATCCTATAAAAACGACTTCGCATCCGCGGCAAAGGCCGTTTTGGGACCCGTTCATTCCAGGTATTCGAAGAAATCCTTTGAAAAACGACTTCGCATCCGAGGGAAATACCGTTTGGGGATTCTTTGCGATCCGATCATTCCAGGTATTCAAAGAAATCCCTAAAAAAACGACTTCGCATCCGTGGAAAATCCCATTTTGGGATATGTTTGAGTCTTTTTATTCCGGATCCCAAAAATCCAAATTTCGGATATTTTAGAGATCCAACTCGAATCCGTTTGCATTCGCTAGCATTTGTTACAAATACGCAAATATCCCTGCTCGGATATGGCTACATCCGATACCCTTTCCCCCAGTGAGTTTGCTACTTATTTGGAGTCGAACGTTATATTTCCTAATGCAATAAAGCCACATTCTTACTTGTACTGAGTTAGAACTGCGTACCATGATCCTTTTACGTTCAATTTTCGAAATACCGCTACAAGGTATGTATGAAGACTGTATATTGTGCCCATTTAACTAGGATTGTCTGCAAGGTCTCTCTTTCATTTGTTTCCTTTTCATAGACGAGTTGCGAATACATGTTTGTAAACCACACCGCCAGATCTGTAATGTTTCACCAATAAACTACCATATATCACTCCAATATATTTCAATAAATACACACTGTAATAGCGCAAATAGATAGTATCAAGAAGGTTATTATGAAATGAACACAAGAACCCTTATGAAAGCAAAATTTCAATATGAACGATAGTATAAGTGATGAATAGTGAAATATTATCGAAAAAAAAGAAAGTACACCAACTTGGATTCGAACCCGAGACCATAAGTTAAGGCGTGTGTTTAAAATAGAAGTGAATAGTTTTGCTAGACAACTCGTCACTGAGATTCCCCTGTAATTATTAGGGTCGTCTTTTGTACCACCTTTGTGTAATGCTACAATGTGGCTGGTGCACCATTCGTGGGGAAAGTACCCTGCAGACAGGAACAGGTTAAAAAGTTTGACTAGTGGTTCTAATATAATGTTTGATGAGCACTTCGACATTTCATTTCGAATGAGATCACTTCCCGAAGCTTTGCCGTTTTTAAGATTAGAGAGTGCCTGTTTAACTTCAGTTTTGCTTATTGGGAAGTCCAGGTGATTATTTTCAAGATTTTTCTCTAGCTTATATAATTCATTTTCTATGTGTGTTTCAAAGCTGCTGCGTGGTTTCGAGGTGGGGTTTGGGTCTATTCCGTAAAGCTTTTTGAAGTGCGAGTGTAGGTTTTCAGCTGGAATCGTTTCGTGGTCGTCAATGGGTGTCAGACAGGGGTGCAACCTAAGCCCCACCCTTTTTAATCTTTTTATAAACGACCTCGTTCACGAGTTAGATAATACCGAATGTTCTCCACCCGCACTCAATAATTTATTAGTGGCATGTTTACTATACGCAGACGATGTTGTTTTATTCTCTGAGACTGAAAAAGGACTGCAAAGCGCTCTAGATAAACTAAACATATTCTGCACTAAATGGAAGCTCGAAGTGAATCTAAAGAAAACAAAAATTATCATATTCAACAAATCTGGCCGATTATTTTCAAAACAAAACTTTTTATTCGGACAAGAGAGAGTAGACATCGTATCTTCATATTGCTACCTAGGTATTACCATAACATCATCAGGTACCTTTTCATTAGCCAAAAAACAATTGTCAAACAAAGCGCGCAAAGCCATGCACAACTTCAAATGTCTAACTCGTTCATCAGTCTCACCCGATAGCCTTCTAAGAATATTCGATTCCTCTGTTAAACCCATTCTGTTATATGGCTGTGAAATTTGGGGTACCGAGAAATTAAATGATACATCTCCGATAGAAATGACACACAACCAATTCTGCAAGAACATTCTTGGAGTCTCTAGAAATAGTAGTAATTTAGCATGTAGGTCCGAATTAGGCAGATTTCCACTAGACATAGATATTTCCGTTCGACTTGTAAAATATTGGTTGTGTTTAACACAAATGGATTTTACTACGCATCCATTACAAGTAAATGCACTCTTGGAACAGCATAACTCCGTTGTAAACGGCCGGAGAAGATCACTTTTACAACGTGTTAAAGATATACTTGATTATAGTGGATATTCTTATCTCTGGTACTCTGACAACTCACTCTGTGACCCTGTATATGTATGTAATATGATAAGGAACAGAATTACCAATATGTATATCCAGACGTAACTACATAATATAAGTATAGATACCGGTAAGCTTAGATTCTACAAAACTTGTAAATCTGTATACGCTAGAGAGAAGTACTTAGTACTAGTTGATTTCGAGCTGCGCTCCGCAATAAGCAAAGTCAGAATTAGCGCTCATCCTCTTGAAGTGGAAAGAGGGAGATATAAGAGATTACCAGTGTGTGAAAGAATTTGTAAATATTGTACATCTAAAGCAGTGGGAGACGAGACACACTTCATTTCCAAATGTTCATTCAACGGAACCGAAAGAATCACTCTGTTTAGAGAAGTCACAAAGTATTATCCCAACTTCCCCACATTGACAGACGAACAGAAAGCTACCTTTAAATTTCTCTTGAAATCGCAGAACCCACAAATTCTAGAAAATGTGGGGCTTTTCGTCTCCCTCTGCTTCCAAAAAAGAAGTCAAACCCAACCTGTTTAGAAATAGCCAACACTAGTATTAGATTAGAATATTATTTATGGCTGTCCATTGTCACTATGTGTATACCATGTACATGTACTTGCAATTAGCCCTCGGGCACGAACTTGCAAATAAACTTCTTCTGATTATTGTTAAAAAGTCTAATCGTTAATCCACTACGCCAAGATACATTACGATGGATGTAGGTGTGCTAATACAACTAAAGTGACGGAGAGCGTGATAATACGAGACAAAAAATTGTTGCGGGTCTATCATTTCAAAAACTTCTGAAGTCGTAAGATTTCTTTAGTCTCTACACCTTTTGGTCATCACGTAAACTTTTTAACCGTTATATAAATAGAAGAAGGAGGTTATAGAGATCAATTGTTTGTGTGAACTCCCGCATAGTGCCTGCTTGGTGTGTGTTTATGACATTTACATGATAGACAGGGTGAGAATAGCCCGCCACTCATTCGGGCTATTCACACCGTAGTATTGTCGTTGACCTGTCCTCGCTAGAAAGTTACTGGGTGTGTTTTAGTGTACACGGGGGGGGGGGGGGGGGTGTCTCATTCGCTCATTCGAAAAATTATTAACTTTCTCTACTTAAAAAAAAAACGTTGACAACAATATTCTAGGAAAAGTCACCAAGTTAGGTTGTTCTAGCCGTTTGGAAGCTATACGACGTCAAAGTTGGCGCAGACACTTTTAGCCACTCTGGATAGGGTTGAGGTAACGATGTGGTCTTGCAGATTTTGGTTGTTGAATTACAATTTAAAAGTTTCTGGCTCGAATTCCTTACAGGCCCCAACGCTTTGCCCTTGATTAGGATAGTGACTTTGTACCCTTTACTTCAGTTGACTAGAATTTTGTGGCATTATATCTGTTCCAATGATTTTAACCATTCGAACAATTTATTGAAAATATTTCTTATTGATTCATGATTTGCAAATATAAACGAATGTAGAACATTGTTGGTAGTAAAATGTGACAGACATATCAACATCAATATATTGACAGCAATCAGTTCATTCAAAGGAACGAATTCATTTAAATGAACGCTAGTGATCCACAGTAATAGGAGCCGTTTTACACACAGTTAATTCTCAAAATCATATTTTTAATCTGTATCCCAATGAGACTTTTATGTGTTGAAAGAAATATGGGCGCTTACAGTTGATACCAGCTGTAATTATTGCCTGCAATTCTCCACAGCTTCTGCTACCATTCGTTGTCACAATTGTGCAGTTACTGCAAAAATAGACGCATTTGGTACTTTAATAATTATCTACATGGTAAACTTACTACGAAGTTCTGAAATGTTTATCATTGACTTATGGAATGAAAGAAGATGATGTAAGACTGTGAACGTTCATCTGTTTTGGTTATGGAAGATTATACTCATACTATATATATATATGACTTCGGACGCAAGTGACCACTGCAACGGGTGCTAAGTGCAAAATAACTAGTAGACAGCTTGGGTCGTCCCCCTGGTCGTCCCCACGGTCATATGGTAGCCCACCGTCCGACATTCAGCAGAGACGGGGGGCGAGACAGATTACCTAGCATTTACGACCGACCAATCACGTACCTCTGACGTCACGTAGCAGTAGACAGATCCATTCTAGTGTCAGCCGAAATTAGGGTAAGTCCTTATTCATTTAAGTGTTAGTTAGAAAATGTTAAATCTCTATTGTAGGTGTGAGAATTATAATTACCGACAGTAGATTGTGCCCGGATGCAAGCCTGTGAAGGTAGCTTCTGTCAGCTCATATCTTGGGATTCCCTGTTCCTTTGGTTCCCATGGTAAGTATACGTCACTACTATAGTTGTGGGCAAGCAAAAAAACGTTTGATCACAGGGAGCTCAATACAGGCGATTGTACTGGTTCTGCAATTTTTTCTACCCCCCCTCCCGTATAATTGTACAGCAGTAATATTCTGATGACCCATCGAGCCCCCCCCCCCCAAATAAATTACAGCCAGGTGCAATAATTTCTTTACCACAAACCATTAAGCAAACTTGGAATTGGGGATATCTAGAAATTGCCTTTCTGAATGCTCGTATGGCCTTTGAAAATACATTTCCCCGCTACAGAACCTTTTATGATAAAGATCCATAGAAAGAAGATGACTTCTACTGTAACAAATGCTACAATAAATGACAACCTGTACATACAGTACAGACAGTTGAACTACACGTATTGCTAATATCAAACAATTCTTTAGAACTACTCTTGTTTTTGAAAATTCAATTAACGTTATGCTTGCTAATACTCCTTAACATTATGTCAGTAATAGTGTATGCTGCTTAGAAAGTGTGTTCCCTTTTTGGAAAGAGTTGTATTTAAATGAAACTGTCAGTTACATAGTTATTAAACGGGACATCATAAGATCATATTGAACATATCTGTCTTGGTATATAGTAATACCTTATGGGACTTACATAAAAGACAACTAGGACATACACATACTACATACTTAAGAAAGGAATCTAGAACAAATAACAATAGAAATATATTACTTCTGATCAATCTCTTTATTGCAGTGAATTGTTTTTGCTCGGCAAAGACTTTATTCCAATCGGTGGTTACTTCTGAACAATCTCTTTATTGCAGTGAATTGTTTTTGCTCGACAAATAGTTTATTCCACTCGGTGGTATTGTTCGGTGGTTATAGCAAAGGACCGGATGTTATGACAATAATATTCACCTCGGGGCGGGTCATTAACCCTTAATTGTTAGCCTCTGGTATTTTATACTGGATTTGAATGATTGTACATGTACTTGTGGTATGGTTAATATATAAGATATATTGACTTACCAATTTCTGATCGTGCTGTTGACTTGATGCATTTGCACCACATATTTCACGAAGGAGTCGTCCACACCTGTTAGGTCCCAGGTGAGCCGAATGCTGTCTTTCGAAAATGTCGGGTCACCGGTCCATTTCCCCACGGAACTTACTTCGTACGTGGTCATCAATGAAGGGCAGACATACAGGTGATAAGATGTGAGCAATGATAGTTAAAAAAAGCAACTGGATATGACTTTGGAAACCGTCAGGTAGCTTCCTCTACCTATTGTTAGTGACACTGCGTTTTCTCGACAAAACAATTTTGCTAGATACAAATTCACAACAACCATACAAATTCAAGGCAACGCTTGCTTTCAAACACCTGCTTGTAATGTTAAAACTTGAAACTTTATTTGACCACCTATCACATTAATATTATGAGCTACAGGTGATTGCCAATTTCTTTTTCTAGATACGAAGTGTTAAAATAGTAAGACAGTTGTTAGCACCCCTACACCCTATGTGACTTAGTATAGCCCAACATGAATATTGAATAGGAAGTACTCTCTGAAGAACTGACGCCTGAAGTAATACGATCTTCTTTCACTGGCCTAAAGTAACATTAGCACACGTCTCTGTACTTTATAGTTGAACCCTACTCAGGAATAAATTGTTTAGCAGCATCAAGGTCTCTAACTGAGTCAATACTGAGCTACATGCAAGTCAAAACACGAAGTAAACAATAGATTTTGTTTGAAATGTATATGGAGGAGGAAACTACACACGTCGCCTTCCTCATGAAACCAAGGAGCTTTGGTGAAACCTGAGAAGATGTTGTGTTTCCGGTTGTCCGACCGACCGTAGCAAAACCTTCCCACTGCAGTTTTGTTTTGCTTGACAAGAGACATAAAATTGTCGATCTGACACCTGAGAGATAAAAACGTTTTAGAATCTTTTTCCAACATATTCACTTCATGTCTGTTGCAAATTGAAATGAAAAAAATAAACAATGTGTATTATTAGAATATCATGTTGAAAAAAAGTGCACTGATAACATTTCCTTTTTTCTGATGGAAACTGCACTGGATTTAGAACAATCTTAAAAGGGAAGCTAAGCATGCATTTTCTTTTTTTTACTTACCAACGAAGGAGAGTACTGTCACAACAGCTACACTTCTCAACGCCTCGCTGCGAGCCATGTACGTGTCTAGAATAAACAGGACAGTGCTGTTGAATTTCTGTGTACAAAACAAAAGGATGGCAAAGTACAACAAACAATGAAAGAATTACAGTTGAACTTGTCTCTCTCTAACTATGGCTTGAGTCTCATTGAAAATCCGTCTGGATGGGACGTTGATTGTAAGTCATCATTCTGGTGTTTTAATATTGTCTTCTTTTGTTACCTCCATGAAAAAATGGAGGTATAGTTTTTGGTGTGTCTGTGTGTGTGTCTGTGTGTGTGTCTGTCTGTGTGTCCGCATATTTGTGGTCAGCATAACTCATGAACGGCTGGGTGGATTGGTTTCATACTTGGTGTGTTGGTAGTGTGTGATGAAAGCTGGAAATGATTAGATTTTGGGCCCCCTAGCGGCTCCCCTTGGTACTGCAGCGCAACTTCCGGTTTTGCTATCTCGGTGTTCTGAACATGCTATAGTCACGATTTTTGAGTATTAGATAGCTCTTGTGCTCAGGAAGAAATGACATAAGTTTGGACCTCCTAGCGTCTAGTTTTGGGATAGCAGGGGCATTTTTGTCAAAAACTTCTGAAGAGGATAACTCAAGAAGGGAACAACGGATTTTCATCATTTTTGGTATGTAGGTACCTTAGACAATGTTTTACAAGAAAAGATACTAATTATGCAAAATAGGAGTACATTTGCATAATTAATGAGAATATTCTATCATAGCAGTTTTTTCAATGTATCTCTTGTTCCAGACATGCTATGGTCTTGACATTTAGGTGATAGATAGCTTATAGCACCATGAACAAGTGGGGCAAGTTTCAGCCCTCTAACATTTAACTTTGGAACTGCAGGGGTGTTTTTGTCAAGACACTCCAAAGAGGATAACTGCAGAAAGGAACAACGGATTGCCTGCATTTTAGGCATGCAGGTAGCTTAGGCAATGATGTTCATAATGATATACATGTTATGGAAATGAGGACTTTATTTGCATAATTAATGAGGAAATTGTATAGTTCCAATGTTTTCAATAACTGGACCTCAATACATGTAACACATGTTAATTATGATAGGTGGAATATAAGCAGATACCAAATATGGTAATGAGGAACTTACTTGCATAATTTATGCAAAAATTGCAAAACCAATTTATGATTAATAATGGGAATTTTATAATTGTGAGATGTGTACGTTATTCAATGATTAACAACACCATGCATAAATTATGTTAATGTGTTAGTCAATTGCATGGAATTTACGAAAGCTCTAAATTTTCATGGAGGTATGAGGTCGCCGAACTCTAGTTTTTTAAAGTATCTTCATTCTGTACAAGATATATGATATCTTAAAAGATTGCGCATATTGGGGCAACCCTTTATCTTCTGACTTGTCATTATCGGTGCACGTGGGACGGGGGCCGCAGGGCAGAGACATTATCCTTGTCACTGACTACAACAGACATTTGGGCGTTCTCCATGGGAAAATACAAATACATATTTGGAAAAATTACGATATTGAGATATTTTTCAATATCTCAATATCGTAATAATATCTCAATATCGTAATTTTGGTTTTTAAAAAAAAACAAGATTTCTAACATCAAATTTCGAAAGTAAAACAGCACATTCCAAATGCAGTTGCATTGTATGCGTATAGTAGATTGAATAAGATGCACAGCGTGACATTTCCTAGTCTACCTTCGAGGTGCTACACCTCGCTGTATTAAAAGGACAGTGTCTTAAGTTTAGCAGTGTTCTTGCCACCATGCTATGGCTGTCTGCATGTTTGCACTGACAACCCACCTTTAAGTATAAAAACTTTTTAAAAAGCAGATAAAGGTATGTAGTCTTATTGAGGCCCTCGTGTATACGGCACCATTTTGCAGTGCCCAATCCTATTATTTTTTATTCCCTTTGACAGATAAGACAGACGTAGTGGTGGCGCACTCAAGTTAGCAACTTATATTCACGCCACCACTATACAGGTATATATACAAGGACATAAACATAACTAAACTAAGCGAAATACAAAATGAAGGAATATATAACTAATACTGACAACAAATGAAAATTAAACGATGTGTAACTCTATATATTATATTACAACAAAAGTTGATATGTGCGCATGCCAGATCCCCTACCCTAGTAACAAAACATGCTATCATTCCATCACTTAACCCTCCCCAACAGTTAAGTCAGGTACCAACGTTTACACCCGATACTAAGTGCTTGTCCCAGATGCAAAAACAACAACAACAACAAAAAACGTTAGCATGACAGGATTTGAACCAAGGAACACCCTGCAGTTACGCCATACATCCACCCCTTCTAAACGTATACCGAAATGTAAAGAATAAGTTGGCTCGTACCTGAAATGTAGCACGGTGATTTATGATTTAGCCGGTAGAGCTTTCGATCTTCTCCAGACGAATCTAGCCCCGAACTATCGGTACAACGTCCGTAGTATTAACATCGTCTTTATAAATCCCCCACTGTGTCTCCCCTGCAAAGCTGTTATGCGGAACTATGGTATAATGTTATAATGTTACTCTTTGCAATGGGGGGTGGGGGGTGGGGGCTGTGGACAAAAGTGTACGTCAACAAATGATTGAACACAGAGTATGTTTTACTAAAAAAATAGATTCTTTGTTTCTGTTTTTCCACAGACAATGTAGTCTTATAGCCTTATTGAGGCCGCAAGAGAAGTGGGTGGATTGTTATCCTTTGTGTCCAAGACACCATATTGCAGTGGCAGTGCCCAATTCTCCCCTTCCATCGCGTTATACGTCATCAAAAAAAGTCAGGTACCCACTTTACACCCGAGGAAAACCATGTTAAGTCTATTTCTCAATTGCAAGAGCGCAGGCCTAGGATAGACAGCTTGGTAGAATTTGAACCCATGGACTCAGTTACGATAACCACCCACTCTAAATGTATACCGAAATGTAAGTAATAAGTTCTCGTACCTCAGATGTAACACGGTGATTCTTAATTTGGCCAGTGGAGCCTTCTTCTCCAGACAAATCTAGTTCCGAACTAGAACTTCCCTAGTCTTAACATCGTCTTAAGAAACTTCCGCCTGGGTCTCTCCCGCAAAGCTGTTATGCGGAACTATGGTATAATGTTACACTTTGCAAAAGTCAAAACTCTGCTTGAAGATGTTTACCATTAACAGTGACTTTGGGGCCCGAAAAGGGTCAGTCGAAATGGAATCTGACATGACAAAAACTGTATTATAATAGCCTAGGACAGTTTTGTATTTCATATCAAGATCAATTTAGTCTGACATTCTACACAGCTCTTACCCTAATGTCAGTGTCACCTTTCCAAACATGGGCCGAACCGGATTGTTTTTTTTTTGGGGGGGGGGGACAAAGTGTGCATCCATAAATACCGACAATGCGTGTTACAGTGGAAGCCGCTTAATTGCACATTATCCGGCGTGTGCGATAATGCGAAGTCCCAGTTGGACCGCACCGCCACGGGATTTGGGGATTCCGTGCAATTGACCGAAGTGTGCGTTTATCCGACGTGCAATTAACTGGCTTCCACTGTATCTTATCTTTTGTGTGATACTTCACGTTCCCACAAGGTGTCCAGTCAGGCACTGTTTTGGAAATGCAATCGTCGCCCTAGCAGCTTTGTTTTTGTCTTGGGCCATGTTGGTTTGATTATGTGGATGACATCCTCTGGGAACCCCGAAATTGATAATAGCCTGCTAAAAAGGGTTTGGCAAAACGTTGCACTTAAGAAAGCTAATTGGTCTGTAAGATGAAGCACAGAGTATGTTTTACTGAAAAACAGATTCTTCATTTCTGTGCTTTCACTGTCATCTTTTCTTGACCTTGGAATTGAAGCTAGCATTCTATCGATGTTAATATACGAATTCCCATATTGCTTTTACGCGCTGTTCTTTGATTTGAGGTGATACTAGGTTGAACAAAGCGAGGTTGATAAATACAGGCCCCTTGATATCAGTAACATTGTTGAAAAAAATGGATTGTTGATGGTGGTAACCCCAGACTTCTTGTGACTGGCGCCCTTGTCGGTGACATTACCGTCGTACAGACACGTCAATCATCCGAGGCCACCTGCTGGGTCCGTGCCAGGGGGGCGGTAATCACCGCATGACGTCACATGACAGAAATAGGTCTTCTACTTACCTGATGTTTTTCTCACTGACGTTTTTCCATTGTTCACCTGGCGCCTGAAAAAAATTTGATGAACCCAACTTGCAGTTCGAAAGGAAGCCTTCATTATATTACAGGCTGTGTGTCACCAAAATCAAGCATGTAAAGGGCCAAACACACTAAAATGGAAGCCCTGCTGCACTACCAAGGCTGGCCACCAGGGGTCCTAGAATTGAACCTGACAATTACTTCATGTACCCGCACAACAAATGTTATCGAAATCAGTTGAAAGGTCTGGAGATATAGAACCGGACACGCACACATGCACACACACATGCCAAGCAAAGTTTTTTTGAGTAGACAACAAACTGTGACCTACTTTCAGACTTGCTCAACAGGTTTTTTTCTCAGACGTCACGCACGTTTCGGCATCGCGAGAGATATCTGACGTAACACGTTAAATATCGTTTGCTACGAGGTGTGGGGATTTAATTTGCGGATTGTTTTGGGCGAAGATACGCTCCAAGTCAGTTGATAAAGGCTTCTTGCTCCAAGTTACAACTTCGGAACATTGGAAGTTGGAGGAAAAGCTGATAGGTAAGAGTTGTTTTTCTTAACAATCGGAGTCTGTGACATAACACCTGTGTTATCGTCTAAAATTTCAAGTCACAAACTCTCTAACTCGGTAATGTTCGATTCAAGTCTACCGAGTATGCGTCTTGGCTTAAGGTGCTGTCGCGAGGGTTTTAATAATGGTTAGCCTTGTGGTTAAAAACGGCAGCTATAGAATCCAGACGTAGTCGGTTTAAAGCCTTGGCATGACCCGATGTTTTTCCCTTGAGTATGGTATTCTCCAAGCAGATCTTGCGTGGCATAAGATAGTATCATAAGCTGGGGAAGGAGTTTAGCCGACAGAGGAGTAAATTGGCTGTGTCCAATAACTCCTCTGTCGGCTAAAGTCCTTCCCTTTTGCCACAGGAAGATCTGCTTGGAGATTATAAGAATGGGGCATGAATGATCTCGTTTCATTCATGTGAAAATAGTTGCAAGGGGGGTGGGGGTGGTCAATCCCGGTGTAAGACTAAGACAACAGTGCAATATATATGAAATTAGACCTTACTTGCTTGAATAACATTCAATAGCACAATCTATAATATCTAAATACGGAATGATGAGAAGTTCATAATTGTGACGTACGTGCTTTGACTATATACTAAAAGGATGTTTATGTACAAGTGACTCCAAGCAAAATGAAAACGCTTTTGTAAAATTAACAAAAAATGTTTCTTTTATGTGATGTATGATAAATAAATCATGGTATTAGCTGGACTTTTTGCAATTTATGGTGCAATGAATAGTTTCAATAGTTATTAAAATACTGCTTGGTAAATTCGAGCATGAAAAGGTTGAGCTATGATTCATTTATTGCACATTTCTTGTCCCATTCGATAAACAAAAAAATTACAGATGACGTCATCAAAAACACGAGGCTGTTTGTCCTCGCTGACTCCAGGGAAACCACGAACTCACTTCTTGTCGGGAAAATGTCTTGTGTTTGTCGCAAGTGTGGCACTGCTGTGTGTTCTCGACTTCGCATTAAAATTGAAAGAGGGGACTCGGAGGGTGACAACTGAAAACTCTGGTACATGGTCGGTTTTCAAGGCAAAGGAGTCCGACCAAACGACGAGTGGAATAAACATGACAAAGGAGCTGTTGAGATTGGATCCGACAGTGAGCCTTTCCTTAATTTTTCTCTGATTTAGATTGATGTTGCATTATCATTGTATTATCCTATCATCTATTTTTTGTTGTTGTTCAAGGTCCGAACTGCCAATCCTCAGAGAGATGCAATGTGGGTAATATGTCAAATATGAAGACCACTGAGACATAAACAAAACACGTCTTGACATGCATAAAGCATTGTTCAAACAACTGTTTACAAGTTAGGGGACTTCACCATTGACATATTACCCAAAATGCATCTTTCTGTGCATGAGCATGACCGAACCGACTCAATAATTTAACATAATGTACAGTATGTTGTCTCAATGAGTAGCTTTTTAAATGATCAGGTAGACCAATAATTTATAAATTATTTATCTTATTACGTCTACGTGTACCAAAGAACATTTCAATGCCGTTGCAGGCACCCATTGTCTTTATGGCCACAAAAGGCTAGTTTTACCTTCTGTCTGTCTTTGTATATAGAACTGTTCAACTACGTGACAAACTTGAGTCAATGTCATATTGTGATTGTTTGCCTTAAAGTAAATCAAGAAAATTTCTCTCTTTACAGATCTTTGCCGAAATCCCCCGTCAGACCCTCCCAGATTTCAAGAACCCGTGTTGGTATGAAAAGATCCCAGAGGCAGAGTTAAACTCGAACCCGTACAGAACACACAAAAACTGTTACTCCGACAAGAAGACAATGAAGAGCCTGAACAAGATAGCAAAGCACTTCCGGGACGGACTGGTACAAAATGGCACGGAATATTTTCGTTTGAGGTGAGCGCTTTGGCACAAAAATATATAGAAACAGCATAAGCAATAAATTCTTTGGACACAGCCAAGTGATTTAACGAACCTGGGTTTATGGGATTCTGTCAGGTTCACATTGCACTGTGCACAGCAATGGCTAAACACTTTTACTTTAAGGCTCTTTTACTGTAAAAAAACCCACGTGTTATGTGTATCTTATTGAATTTGGGTTCCGTTATTGGGTGAGGTTTGGACCTGCGTTTGGAAAACTTCCAGTCTATCTAGATCTATAATTTTCTATATTTTGTTTTACTTCTGTGAGTAATACTACTGTCTATTTTCTGCATGTTGTCTGAACTTAGCATTTATTTATGTTTTGTGTTTTCAACACAAGTGTAGTATAAGTTATGGACAGAGAAGAATACCAGGTGGTGGCGTTAGAATATCATATTCTGCAAACTGAGTGCGTCACCACTTTCCCCGTGGTTATTAACCGGTTATGTTTATTATCTCAACAAACAATAAAATGATAACCGTGCTGTACTTGTAAATGCATACATGTTCGCGGTGGTTTAATGTTCGCGGTTTTCGCGGCGGCCACTTCACCGCGAATTTAAAACCACCGCGAACATTTTTCCATGGCAGTAAGAGACTACAGTGCATGGTGCTACCGCGAACTTAAAACCGCCGTTAAAATTCCTTTTCCCGCTATTGCGAAATTAATTCCCCGCGAACTTAAATGCATTTACACAGTATTTGCTCCTTCCAGATGTTTGCCGTACTTCTACATCATCGGCATGCCCAAGTGCGGAACCTCCGACCTGTACCACCGTCTGACGAAGCACCCGGATGTAGTAGGCGGGATGAGAAAAGAGCCTCACTATTGGACCAGAAGGTGCTTCGACAGTCGAATGACCGGTATGACGTCATAATCATTCCACGCATAGATACTGTGATTTATGATTATTTCTCTTCAGTCGACGAAAACAGTTGTGGTCAGACACAGTCTGATTGTTTGGCTCATATGTGCTTCTGTGAATATACTAAAATCTAAATTCATGTATTTTTTCTCAGGTAGCGATATTATAGCATATATAGCTATCTATAAATACATAGATAGATTAGATAGAGAGAGAATAGAATGAGAGAAAGAAGGGAGAAAGAGAGGGAGAGAGAGGGGTAGTATGTATAGATATAGAGAGAGATAGAGATAAACTATAAAGATTCTTATGAGAGAAACTACAAAAGAGTATTTTCAAATTTCCATTTCACCAACTCCCAATATTCCACCGGGTACCATAATACCGCCACTTAATCAGTGTTATAGAGGCCTTCTCAAGTCTTGCATTGAACACCTAAATATCTGAATTATTAATACTTAAAGAATACTGATGCTGCATAGGTACTATTAAATCTCTTG
Organism: Branchiostoma floridae; assembly: GCF_000003815.2. Lineage (NCBI taxonomy): Eukaryota > Metazoa > Chordata > Leptocardii > Amphioxiformes > Branchiostomatidae > Branchiostoma > Branchiostoma floridae. Next base: position 141,437 of record NW_023365788.1, read on the forward strand.
AAACCACTTTAAATCCATGTACTTGTCTCATGAGGCGGTATTGTGGCATATTCGGCGGAATAAAGTAAACGTGGATGTTTCCTGGATATCTAGCTTTCATCAATGTATTTACATAAGAGATCGACGATGTATTCTTTCAGGTGACATTCCAAACGTGACAGTCCCTGTTAGAGAATATCTGGACCTATTCGACGGAGCTGCGAGGATCATCAAGACACAGATCAAAAAACATTTGACTTCGTCGGGACAAAAGGTTGTCAATCATGACGTCATCACAGGTAATTGACACATGATCATTCGAGCTTGACCAATCGTCACCTAGTATGTTCGCGTTACATGTACATGTATATGAGTCAATAGACAAGACTGAAAGTTTACTAGTATAATTGTCAGTATTGTTAAGTACCCAGCGACACTTTGGGGTTGGTAAAGTGATGGGCTCGGAACCAAAATGTCCCGGGTCCAATACTCGCTAACCCCCCAACCCTACCACCCCCCCCCCGACTTTCCCTGATCGGTGCAGTAGCGTAATGGTGTGAGTGCTAACGTTGCAACCTGAAGGGCGCACTGGCTTTATCTGCTTAGCACTCAGAACTTAATCAATGTCTCCAAGACGTGCTCCCTGCTGTAGTGACTTGCATGAATATGTGGCCAAAGAGCTTTTGAAATGGATATGGGTACCACCCTATGCATCTGGTTCAGAAACTCGGGTAAACTTTTTAAATTGACACTTTCCTGTAAAAAGAAAGTTTATAATGTTTCTCCCGACGGCAAGTGAAAACGTTTATAGTACTGTTGTAAATGACAATACGAAATTCCTTTCAGTTCACATTACTTCTGTAAATGACGTATTTCTGTGCCATACACAGGAGAAGCCAGCGTCTCCACGCTGTATGACAACAGACGCTGGGGACGAGAGGCGTGGGACATGTCTAGGAACGAGCCCAGTGTCCTAGTGGCTAGCCTACTCCAGGCCGTCCAACCACACGCCAGGTTCATTCTCACTATCAGAGACCCAACAGAAAGGTGATACTGAATACTCAACTTAAAATTAGATAGGCAACATTTTCAAGAAAATGCAGGTTGTTTACCTCATTGAAGTTAAATGCCTTTTGTCAAGCTGCTGGCACATCCAGAAACGAGTGGAGACACAGGTGTCACCTCCAAGAGGATGAACTGAACTGAACTGAATTGAACTGGCACACAATGTTATACCATTAGTCCCTGATGCGTGGCAAAAAAGAGATCACTTTGTATACTTGCCACAATAGCTAATATTTTGTGTATAATTGAAATAGATGCACATGTACCTAGTACATTCTCAATGGGCGGCGCGAGCTGCCACCCAACATTTATTTTGTTTCTGTCCTGTTTCACCCTACATTTACTTGATTTTATTTACATTGCTGATTTAATCGCTGATGTCACAATCTAAGCTCTGATTCGTTTATGACAGAAGATGTAGAAAAAAACCCACTAGAAAAAGCAATCTGTTGAAAAATCATCGTACATACTCTGCTGTTATTAAAGCACCAGGGCCACTTGTGTGATCGGGTTTACAAAACATCCCATCGAAATGAGAGCATTGGAGTGTTTTGCCGTTGAATTTCAAAATCTTATGTGATCGGGTTTACAAAACATCCCATCGAAATGAGAGCATTGGAGTGTTTTGCCGTTGAATTTCAAAATCTTATAGCCAAACATCCGCCGGCCCACTATCAGCTTGATAGAGAATAGCCCTTAGTCAAGGGAACTGGGTTTTCCATATATGGATAATGTATGTAATTGCCGGGAGCCCACCAGAGCCTGGCTTTTGGTTGCTATGGACTGGGGTGGGTTGCTATGTGGTGATTGACAGCATCACACCTCTTATCTGTAGTTGATCTCTCTGATCTGTGCCACTTGGACTGATGGTGGGAACAGAGTTCTACTATTACAAAATGATGTCTTTTTTTAACAACCGCTACACCGAAGAACTAATGTGAAAATTACCCTTCAATACATAGAATAGCATTCATTTAGGTAGATGTGCCTGTGGCATAACTTTTGATGTGCCAATCATTATAGGAGGGACATATCATGGTTCTGAGAAGTTTGACCAAGGAGGTTGACAGGCTTCAACTGTCACAACAACATGGCGCATTTTTGTGAACCAACTGTTTTTCTGCAGTTCTCTGCCTATATAGATTTAAATGTACTTTATGCCAAGCTTTCGTTGCTGGCCACATAAAATCTCACCACCAGGCAAAATAATAGTTCCAGGAAAGTCTGCGCTCCAAGATTCCTTCAAGTTTCTTGAAATCCCCACAACTGGCACAAGACGTTGTTTTCCTATTAAACACAAACATGCCTCTGCTCCCATGGGTCCTTCACACAGAGAACCACAGCCCGGCACAGACAATGGGAGAGGCAACTAGCCCGCCCACCGTCTGGGTGGTGGAGACATGCTAATATACTGGTTTCCACGGTAATGGGGGCTTGACCAAAATCCTGGCTTGTCATTGGTGTTGGTATTTTCTACAACAGTTCCCCCAGGTTATAGCTAGTGGAGCACAAACTCCGCGGGGAGGGGCCAGTTAGAGCCCTGGACAGCGGAGTTTGTGTTACACAGACTAAAAATCTTAGTGCAACAGACAAAGAAGTAGTAAATTGTGCTGGTTTTCCTTTACAGATTATACTCGGAGTATCTGTACTTCACCCATGGTGACAAGTCTGCGGCGAGTTTTCACGACAACGTCATAGTCGCTATTGATGGGTTCAACAACTGCTTAAAGAACAACTCCGTCCGTTCATGCACTTACGAACCCAACCTTGTCGAAAAACGAACCGTAAGTACTCCTTATATACCACCAACATATATTCATTGACAAGTAGATCCCGCATTCCTTTCCATGGTCAATATTTTTACCACGGGTTTTCATTCTGGTTCAATGTTCGTTGTGTTTGTAAAAGAAAAAGTGGTGTGATTTTTCTGGTACAATGTCAAAGGACTTGTTCATACCGTGCATACCCTCTGTCTTCTTTGTTAGGGACAGTTGAACAATGCGAGTAACTCTTCAGTGATCTAGACTAGTAGATATCACATTCAAATTTAGGTGACACCGTGCTACGCCAGTGTAATTTAAATCAAAATTCCTTGTAGTTTCTTTTCTTTTTCTCTCTTTTTCTTTTCTACTTCGTTTCCCTTTCTACCCTTCTTTCATTTACTTTCTTTTTTACTATCTATTTCTCTCAGACAAAAAAACGCTCCTTGCATCTTATTTCTTACAAATTGATTTCTTTTCGTCTTTTTAATCCACCCTCTCATCTTTCTTCCTAAATTGAACATGAGTGTCACTTTTTTTTTTTTACTCAATGGTCACTACGTAACAAGGCCTGAAGGCCACTCAATGTTACGGGTTACATTATTGGAACTGTAACAGCAACTCTTCGCCCTAGGTCAGAAACATCATGATTGAGACCAGCCCAATTGCTCACTATGAGTGAGGACTAACTGACCCAATAGGCGAAGCAGGGGTTACGAGGGCTGCTCGGGAGATTCCCTACCCCTATTTTGGCCGGAATGGTTTGATCCGCTCGGGTGGATGTTCGCACATGTGGCGGTTTCTTTAACGTGCATAGGGTATGGCTCTCCCCACACACGGGACCTCCATTTAACGTCCTATCCGAGGGACGACTCATTTTTCACATGAGTAAAGTGAGGAAAGTCGTGTAAAGTGCCTTTCCCAAGGGCACAAGACCGGCAACACGGCAGGCGGATTCGAACCGGCGACCTCTCGGTCACGGGCCGAATACAATACCACTGTGCTACGCGGCCCCACAAGCGGGACTTGCATTCTCTACAACTACATATGCATTTAAATAACACAATACCTAGAACGACAACGTCACTGTATTCAAACATTGATCCTCTACCAATAAACTAAAAAAATGCAATCCAATTCATGCACGAGAATTGACATTGGTCACGTGTCCTGGTCCCGTTCCCAGGTCAGACTGCGGCTGGGGCTGTATGACGTGTACCTGCGGGACTGGTTCCACATTTTCCCGCGGGACCAGATCCTGGTGCAGCGGCTTGAGGATCGCTCCCGGGATCCCCGCGGGACCATGATGAGGGTCTTAGAGTTCCTACAGCTTGGTAAGTGGAAATTCTGCAACGTCATGAAGATCTGTTGTACATCACTATGCATACATTTTGTAAATATGGGGTCATGTATAATTTATGGAAACGTAAAACTAGAAATTCTCCCAACAGAAAGAACTTTCATAACATATATTACTTTGGTAGAAATGAACACCATTAAAAAATCATAATCAATGATACAAGATAAATCTAGAAATTCAAAAGAGCTCTAAATGTATAATGGGGATATGAGGATTTCAATATTAATCTGTATATCACAAACTGTGAGTACTATACGAGTCTGTTGCTCTTTTGTCTATGGTACATTAACTATCCCAGCAGAGTACTAATTAGAATACTTCAGTTGAAAGTTTTTTAACGTTTTATTCCTCACAAACACACAGGCACGCGCGCGCACACACACACACACACACACATACATATACACACAGAGAGAGATATAGAGAAAGAACATTACGGTCCTCTCGTAAGCATTTATTTATTAGATAGTAAGCTAAACTTGCATTATTACCATAACTATTATAACTATTTTATGACATAATATTCTACAGGACCTGTTGAAAGCAAATCTCAGGAGAACGCCATTTTCACATTGAACAAGAAACACGTTCGGAAACCGAAGGACGCCCGAGTTGGCCCGATGTTGCCGAAGACTCAGCGAATGCTCAACGAGTTTTACCGACCATATAATCAGCAGCTTGCGGACCTCTTAAACGATAAGAGATTTCTGTGGCTAAAAGAAAGCACTGTTTCAAACTTGTAAAAGTGTTAATTATTGGTTTATTTATGTGTATACATTTTGAAATGCACACTTTTGCGATTATAGTTTCTCAGGTGGGTGAATGAGAGAATAAAAAGGTCTCAAAAGTAATAAGGACAATGTTGTTTTGATAATATCCATGACATTTGCGTGCATCACTTTCCAAGGTTGCTGCACAATCAACCAGTAAATATGTGCCGTAACTTTAAAAAATATCGGGAAAAAAACACAGATTGTAGAATGCCAAATTCAGCTTAGAAGTCAAAGAAGATGTGAATGATCAAAATTAAGAATGTATTCTTGGGTATAGCAAACTCTTTGTATTTGTTCCACCTTTAAGGCCACTTAGATATCATAATGAATGCAATTTTTTGGCCCAATTTTTAATACTTTATTCGCACGTATGCACCAGTATTGGGGTTTCTCGGCCCTTCCCAAGCCGAAAAAAAATCCCTAGTCCCTCCCCCAGTCGACCGCCTTCCCCTGTCGTTAAATGTCGTCGAGTGAACCCTGTTGACGAGTCGACCGTCAGAAGTGGAGAACCTCTGTGGACATACTGACCCTTAGCCTGGTTACCAAACCCCAGCCCGATCTCGAGTATCTATCTTGCAGGGGTCTGGCCGGATGGGATAGGAACTCTTCTAAATTTTGCCCCTTATAGTGGGCAAAAAACTCCACCAACAGAACAGCAGCAGGATCAGCAGGAGGTAATTACACCCCTGCCATAATTGGTTAAACACCCCCCAACTGTACTTTTTGAATCCATAACAGTGACCACTAAGTACCTGATTCGCTACTGTGATAGCCTGCTGACCAACTGTGGTGTGTTGTAGCTGGCTACCTGTGGTGTGAGTGGTCATCAATCCTAGGTTCTCCTCCCTCTGATCAAGAGCCTTCGAGAACCTTTCTACAGCCATCCTGCCAGACCCCAACACGAAAGATATATTTTGAGGTTGGGGTATGGTATCCAGGCTAACTGACCCTAGTCCTGTGGCTGGTACCTATGGGACTGAGAGGAGATGATAAGAGATGAGAAACCCTGCTTGGAACAAAATGGGACGTTGTGTTCATTATTCAAAATACATAACGTTACAGATGAAAAATTATTAAAACATATTCGCCCCTTCTCGACCTATATATCCTGTTTTAACATCTGCAACTGAATCAGTTTACCCTTCCAGGTAGAAATGTTAGGCTAGACCATGTATTTGCTTGCAGATATTACCTTTCTAGTCCTCTCTCTTTTTCTGCTAGGATTGAGCACGGTGCCAATGTGGTTCTTTTTCTGTTACTTAACGTTACATATTACTATCTTCTGCCACTATTTTATCCTCGTCATTATTTTAACTTGCGTGGCCAGATTTTAAAAAGTATTTCTTGTCTAAATAAGCTTTAAGTTATATATGCATCTATGTATAGCTATCAGTTAATCTAGGGCAAGGATACACTTGAATACGTATGCCCAAACAGTTTTGTTTCCAGTTTGAGATTGTTTCAACTGCAGCTAGCATTTTGAACTTCTTGTCTTTTACCTACACAGTTCCTGGCATTTCGTTTTGTATCATCCAAGGTTCGATGCCTTTCTTTGTCGCCTGTATCGGATTTTTTTGGTCTTGAAAGAATCTCTGAGACTCTGGGTATTCCAGACGTCAGTGCATTTCTAATTAGCATACTTGGCGTTGTTTTGGTGTCGGTCGGTATAACACAGGTAGTAGGCACATCGTCCACCAAACTACTCGTGTTGTCAATCGCCATCCCCGTGGTTGCTTCTTTCGTCTTTGCACCGGATATGGTTATTATGCGGTACCTTACAGGCACGCTAGGGGTGCCAATAGTTACAGCTTTGCTGTATCAAAATTTGTTCGGGACGGTGGTGTTACTTATTATAGAAGAACTTTATTGCACGACAATTGTACATGGTACAAAGTATGGCAACAACTATTACACAAAGTACAAAATAGAGGTATAGGATAAAGCTTAACATCATAGTTAACATAACAATAATGGCTAATATGCATAATTCATTCATATAGTTTCATAATGAAGTAGGCTAATCATTAGCTTCAGTATTCTTTCTAATAGCAAAGCAGTCCTTGATATATTTGCCTATTTTCGCATTATGGGAGTTCTGACATCTAAATAAATGTGCAAATCTGTCTGTAGCATCGAGTCTTTTGAAATATGTTGTACTTGCTTCGAGAAACGTGAATAATTCGTTGCGTAAACTAGCGTATCTAGAACATTCCATTATAAAATGAAATCCATCTTCAATGTGATTTGGGCAGAATGGACAGAACCTTTGGTCATGGGCTACATTGTAGTATCTGCCTGTTTCAACATTCAACTTATGGCTAATAATTCTTAACTGAGTTATTGCTTTGCGAATCTCAAAGTTATCTATATTATAAAGGTACATTTCTTGTTCATAACATTCTTATTATATAACCTATGGAGTAGAGACTCTGAGTCTGGGCAATGGCGACGCGCACAGCATTAAACGTGGTAGGTGTCAGGCTGAGCAAATTCGTTGCCAATTTCGTTGCTATCTTGTCAGCCTCGAAAGTGGTGAAGGCTTATTTATTTAATAAGTTATTAGGTAGCTGGGAGTTTAATAAAATACTGAATGCTTTTTTGTTGCGCACATGAAAATTCTTTGCGCGAAAAGAACCAGGTCCTCCCAGTGCGAGTGGATCAAACCATACAGACTGACAACCTGAAAAGGTGATAGTCACCAGTTACGTAAATCCTTATACAAATGTGTTAAATTTCGTAAAATATACAAATAGATAAATAATTCTTCAGGGAAAATTTTCTGCTGTTGCAAATATTGCTTTGTTGCATGGTAAAATAGTCCCCAAAGTATTCGCACATGTCATTACGCTGCAAAAGGCCTGACAACACTGTCCGTTTTTAACTGGATTTTTGATATATGTTGGCCTTAATCGGTTGCTTTGGCAAAACGAGTCGGAAAAGTGGGACGCATTCGCACGTGTCATTATACTGCAAAAGGCTTGAGAACATTTCCCGTTTTTAGCTAGATTTTTAACTACAAAGGTAACATTTGCAAGCAAATACGTATTGTTTACCTTCACATGGTGTAGCCTACAGACTACTTCTATTTCCACTAAAACACATTAAATATGGTGACCAGCCCCTCCAGCTCTGTCCTACCTCTTGCTACATAATTTATTCGATCACCATACGGTGTCTGCTACTTTACCTGTAACCATAGTGATAGCAGCCTGGTCTAGGTCATCGACCTCATTTGTTTTGAGAACAGGAATTCGAAGAAGAAAACAAATTGTTTTCCCTCCGTGAACATAAACATGAAATATGCCAACTGTTATTGGAAATGGTAAATACTGAGCATAAAGGTGGTGATTTGACAATTTTTCTTCTTTCGGTTTTTGAGTCAATGGAAATGCAAAGAAGTAGTTATGAAAAAAATTCAATGAATTCAGAGACTGTTTAATATGCAAACGGTAGGGGCATTTCGAAGAATTCTTTGAATATATGAAACCCACGTGTGAGACACACGTGTAAGGCGACATGATACACGTGCGACACGTGAGTAACTAGCCTTGGAACACTGGTGTGTTTTTTTTTTTGTTTTTTTTTTCGGGGTGGATCATTCACGTTATTCGACATGTGCCTTGCAGTAGAAAACATTGTCCATATCAAAAATGGTGAGTTAGCCCCCCCCCCCCTTAAAACACATAGAATGTTTGCGAAGGAGGTTGTGAGTTAGTAAGCTTTTTTAATAACCTTTTCATAAAAAAGATATGTATTTCACAAAAAAACAGACGGACGTCAACATGTGCTGAATAAACTTTTATGGCTTTGGAAAGCGATTATCTAAGACCTGCCAACTTATTTTCTTCAGAACTTTTTTGCAACCTTCCTTATTTTTTTGTTGTTTCGTAGCCGTATGGCGTATATTTTTAGATTCTAGCATAACGATCAAAATTGTATGCCTGAAAATATCAAACCGAATAATACCCATATCAATTTTGTAGAGATTCTAATTTTTCACAACCGTTTATGTATGTTCAACATATTACATTATACGGTTGAAAATTAGTTTCTGATAAGAAATTCACTATTTACCATAATTTATTTCGCTTGAACAGAACACCCCCGTGTACAGAATGCTCGTGCCCGATTGTTTTCATAACAGGTCCGTTGACAAGATAGGTCTAGACAAATCAGTACGCAGTTGTGTAATCCACATGTGCGTGTTGCTGTCGCGATTTTCACGTACTGTGCAGTAGAAATAACACGGGACTTCACCGGGGAGTCAGGCATGGATACACCGACGGAGACACCGTACGGAGCCGGGGACGATCCGGCTGGCACGGGGTGGCGTTGGGCGGAAACGGACCAGAACGGCTTCCACAAGTACGACCATCTCATCGTGGGACTGTATCTGTTTGTCATTGGTAGGAAACATGTACATCTCTACTCTTTTCAGTCTCTCTATCATTAACATGTACATTTCTACCTTTTCTCAGGCTATCTATCATTAACATTTAACTTCCACTTTAATTCAGTTTCTCTAGCATAAAACAGAAGCAACTACTGTTTATTTGTAAGCAGTTCTGTAAAGAATTCAGTCACTTTCCTATTTCCCGTTTTATTGTCTATTTTGTCAAGTGTATATTTTGTACAGTGTGCATTTTTTTACCCCAGAAGTGTATGTTTTTGTTAATTTTGCTTGAGTGAAAATACGACCTAACCATGTATTGAATTACCAACATGTTTGTGACACTTTGAGTCTATTTAACCTGATTTGTAGTGAGGTTAACAAGATAATTGCGGGTCATTCTTAGCTTAAACGCTCTTGTCCGCGCACCACATAGAACCCTGCAGTGAACCGTTATGTGGGGAAAACGAGGGGAAAGCAACAGTATAACGGTGTAAAGGTAAGAGAAGGAACAGGCATAGGCCTTAACTCCACCATAAACAAGAACAACAAACCGATGATGGTGGAGAAAACGGGTTGCCAGATCTTCTGTGGCGCTACAACAGCTGGATAGTTAGAATAAATGATATTGAGAAAGGAGATTTATGTAACACATTCCCAAAAATGAATCAGGAGGTCCCTAAGTCCTTCTTACACCTTACAACTGTTGCATTCATTCTTCATTGTTTGTCGTTTTGAATGGACTAATTTTCAAGCAGATGTTGTGTGGAGCTGTAGTTCCGCGTTTCTAACAGCTATTTTTTTTTACCAGAAGGGAATTCAATGAACGACAGAACAGTGAGCCAAGATGGACTTTAGCGGCCATTGAATTAATGATTTGTAGAAGGAGCATCAAGATGTTAAAGTATGAACATCCATAGTTTTCAGATTCATTGAGAGATCTGTCAAATTTTTGGTTGTTGTAACGTTCAGTGATTCAGCCTCTTGTGGAAAGCGGTCGGAAAGAAGGCCATTCGTGAAGCTTGGATCTCACAGAGGCTGCGACACATTGGCACTGCGGCCGAGCGATTTGACAGAGCGCTGAACAATTTTCATCGCAAAAAAAAACAACACCTTTTTTTTTACGCTGTGTATGTTTTGTTGCCTTTTTAGTCATGCAATGTTCTGCATGATATTCTTATTATAAAGTCAAGGGCAACACAATTTACATCTAGAGCAAGGCCGTCGAAGTACCGCAGCCATGTAAGATCCTGCTTAAGATCTTCGGGCGTATCGATGGAAGATCGGCCATATTTAAGATCGACAGAGGATTGCGCGTATTTTTCACCTGAAAACCGTCCCTGACACATATAAGCCATACTTTGTACCTTGTACAATCGTTGTGCAATAAAGTTATTATTATAAGCGAGGCCCGGCCGGGCGATTGCCACAGAATCGTCGTCCGATCGATTTTTGCCAAATGTAACGGAAACAGGACGTAAAGGTTTTTTTTTTCTAATTTCCAAGCATATCCTACAATGGCATAAAATAGTACCAAACTGGCCAAGGAGTGTAGTCAGCCAAGAGGTGTCCATTTGCCATGTAGCCAAACACACTCCTAGGCCGGCTTCACTCCTCTGCCAGCTTTTGATACTATCTTATGCTACCGTAGGACCTGCTTGGAGATTAGTTTTTTTTTTTTTTTCCGTCTAACATCTACATTGAGATCAGCACAAACTTCGGGTATTGTAACATCTTCACAGGAAGTGGGTTTGTAATCACTAATCACTATTCCCATGGCTTATAATTAGGACGCTATAGTATCTCCCATAGGAGAGCTCACGAATACAGTATATTGCGTGATCCAATTATTATATACCGGGGTATTATGGCCCCAGAGGTTCAAATCTTTACCAATTAGGAGCGCAAACATGACAGATTTAAACCACAAGTGAATCCATTTATCTATTGAGATTTACCACATCTTGTAAAAGGACTGACATTATCGCCTTTACAAAATGTGAACCTAGAGACCTTACTATACGTTTTGATCCACGCACACCAGGAATGACCACTACTTTTGGATAAGTGTAGCGGGTCCTTTAACGTGCTTTAGGTGTGGTTCTCCTCAAACACAAGGTCTTTGCTTTACCGTCCTATTCAAAGGACCTACTTACCTTCAGATCTATACCTAATACTACCTATTCACACATGAGTGGAGAGAGGAAAATCATTCTAAGTTTCTTCCTCGAAGGTACAGCATTTGTGCATGTTAGGGGATCGAGCCAATGGTGATTGATTCTGGATTTAACACCAGCACTCTAACCATAACGCCACACGACGCCAGGAATCAACATGTGTTTGTAACATCACATGTTGGCCCCGGTTGTGTTCGCTAACCCCGCTGGGCAATCAAATTCCCGAGAGCGACAGTCACACTAGCTGTTGCCTTGAGTCCACGTGACAGCACTTCCATTTGTTGTCTATGCCCCTACGGGTGGGGGGGGGGGGTACTAGTGGCATCAGGTGGTCATCATGTAGTCATTGTATAGAATGAAAGCAAAATCACTTATACAAGGAAATTGTGCTTGGGTACCGATTTAATTATATGGCTATGGGTGCCGAGGAGGTAATAAGAAAAAAAAGGGCTGCCTTCATTATGAAATCTGCGCGAGGAAGGCTTCACAAATGACTAAATACAAAGATCATACCGAACAGTTATTTCTTTAATTTTCATCTTTCGCATTCTCTTTAACATTGGAAGATATTCCGATTTTGTGTTTTCTTTTCCTTAAAACACGGCTTATTTTACACGTTTTGCAGATTCTCTAATGTACAGTGTAGTCACAGTTTTTCACCAACCGACGAAAGTAAATCCGCTAATGTCATGCATATAATCAGGATAAAGTGGTATTATAGTGGAAAAAGGGTCATTTCCTTTTAACTCCTTATTTTCACTGGCTCACTGTGTGGTAAAACAGCATTTGGCATACAGAACTTGAAACAAAAACCTAAAGAAATAATAAAAAAAGTTCCAGCAATGCTCTCAATTGGAATGAAAGGTTTACAAATAGAGAACAAGAAATGCATAACACAAACATATTGGTAAGATATGTGTAAAGTAGGTCGAGATACTATAAAAGGATATCGGGTTCACGCTACAAACATTAATTTGTCTCGAACAAGTGCTTTGACATGCCGCCCCAAACACAAGCGTAATCAATCATATTTTTGCAATTATCGGCCAGAGTAAGTAAATTTTATGGATGACATCCTCTGTAGACTACAAATTTAATGTGCAATGTTGAAAAAAAAAAAGGATAGATAGAAAAACAAGATACCTAGATATTTTTTTTTTCAAATAGATACCATGAACGTTGCAAGAAGAATTGAAGTGACAAAACATCGTCTTACTGCCAACAAGTCTTATACCTACATTTAAGAGGTGCATGGAGTTCATTACTCTGGTAGACTGGTACCATTTAGCAAGTTTAGCAAGTTTGGCAACTACAGTCATGGCTACCACATTGGTGACACTTTTACCATCGAACTAGTTTCACTTCTACAACTATGTATACGGTCATTTTCATCACTAGTGTCACTTCTACAAGTATACAATAAAGGCTACCACAAGATGTATTTTCCCATTTTGTACTTTTTCGTTATGTTTAACGCCTCCGAAGATAATTTTTTTGTTCAAATTAATGAGCGCACAGATGTTATCCAATAAATTCAACCGATGTGCTATGGCCTTACATACCATCTAAAGCATGTAAGGTAGTCTCGTTTTTATGGTTGTTGACCTAATAGTTCTGAGTTCGAATCTCAAGCTCACTTTAGAAACTGTCCCTTTTAGGTAAGGCATTCAGTCCGGCATCTGGGTTGACATCTGGAAGAGTCGGATGTAATGTCGATATCTCCAATGACGCTGTTAATCTAAAACAACAACAACGAAAAGAGTTCACATTTTCAATGAAAAGGCAAAAGTGAATTCCATCCAGTTCAATCACTGAAGTGCCATCTTACCACGGTTCGTCACAGAGAGGACAGACGCTATGTACAGTATTCACAGGTCCATTGTGTCAGGATAGTTTCTCTAGCTCTTTTCGACAAGCACAATGAAAAGTGGACCACGCGGCATAACTTCCTCCCGAAAATAGTTTCATTATATAGGTTGGTAGAATATAGGATATAGTAGAATTCTTAAACACAATCAGGTTCAATCCCAGTGATGAACCGGCCGGGGCGAGGGGGGATACAAACTTGGCCACGTTTTTGATAGTGTTCTCGCCGCAAAAGCGCCACCTACATCGGCTACATATAGCGGCGAGAAGCAGAACTCCAGTCAGAAGCTCTAAAGGAAGGTGTCTGATAGACACCGAAACGTAAGCAAGTACGTTTAACCTGGTTGTGGACAAGAATTCTCCTATATCCGTCATAACGGCCTGTCTTATAAGGACTGCAACCCTTTCCTGCAGCATGCACGTCGGGTGAGCGACACAGGACTTCACACGATACCAAATACGAAAATCAGGCCCTTGTTCCTTTTATTTACAGTCAGCGAAGGTCACCCAGGTCAGTGACTCTTTACAATCAAACGCGGTTTTATTTAGATGGGAAAGACCCGCGCTTCTGATTTGAATGCATCCATTTGTTCCAATGAAATTAACCGCAAATTGAAGTAATCAGCGTTCTCTCAGGGTCGGTCAGAACTCGGTATTAAAGAGCAACAGTCTCTGTCAATGATTGGCATCCCGGTGTGCTAATCTATAGCTACTAAACACAGCATCAGTAATGTATGTGACAAATACAGCTCAGATATTGAGGTTCTATGTGTTATTGAACAACAAAAATGTAAAATAAAACGTTGAATGTAATGTGGCATTATCATATATCATTTCAGGCATGTTGTTGCACTAAGTGCACCTTCTCGTTACATACGATTTCTTTCTATTTGCTTTTGGACAGACGAGGACAATGTGACAGCGCACTAAAGTTAGTAACTTATATTACCAGTGTATCGAACTCGGGACCTATAGATGATTTGGTCACCCCTGATGTTCTTTACTGACTATAGTCCCGACATCTGTGTTGTGGAGTCTCCAATGTGTACTGGTTCGGGTCTAAATTGTGCATGGACTATGGGAATATATCTCTGGATCTACTGGATGAATGGTGATCCTTTTTGGTAGGTGGGTAGATGGGATTGTTTTGTGTAGGTCGATTTTAGACCTCCTGTTGAATGGACTTGGTTCTGCAGCAGCACTTTTGAAATATCTTTGGTCCAGGACGTGCTGTGGTGTTTATTTTTAGGAATTGCTAGATACTTGGCTGTGGTACTGCATTTTGTAACAATATGTATTCTTTGCAATTGTCCATCAAAACGTGTCCTTCGCTCTACGATGACACGGCGTGAATTTAGTTTACGCCGGCTAATTGGAAACGTACAGAAGTCCTTGGCAACACGAACCTGCGTTCACACGAGTTCAAAGATGTTATCGGAGGTCAACCCGAGTTCTTGCGACTAATGACTGCTAGGACTTGCAAGGATTTGTACAGTATCGAGTCTATAGATAAAGGATAGGCCCACGACTGTGCATTTTCCAAGGCCTAGGAGCAATAGATGTTGAAAATTCATTCCGTAAAATGAGAGATAACTTGACTTCTATTTTGCATCTCAAGGTTGAGTCAAATTTAGATCAAGGACAAACATTACCACCAAACCTTTTTACGTGTAGCAGACGATGCCTTCCTTTTTACTTCTAAGCGTTAGCTTTTGCATACACTTCAAACAAAATAATTACAGATAACGGATATAGAACTCAATGAAACGGCGGCTGACTCTAAATTGGTCTAGATAGTACGTCATAGCTGACGTCATTATGACGTAGGTGAACGTTCCTTTATGTATGAGACGAAATTGCCTCACGTGCACTCACTGTGTACAATAATGGCCGACCGCGTATAAGCCCCCTTTACACGAGAGCAAGAATCAGCCGGAAGGCCATCGGAATGAAAATTCTTTTCTATTCCTGGCTTATTCCTGGCAATTCTCCAAATACTTCATTCCGGCTGGTTCTGCTTGATTCATGCTAATTCGGTTTCAGTGTGAAGGCACTATTGCACACGCGTTACCAAGTCGACTCAAGTAACGCTTGGCGAGAGTCCGACTCATAAACAAGAGCGACCTGTTTACACACAGGGCCGCTAAGTGACTTGGAACGCCAAGCTGATTTTGAATTTGACTTCTTTTTGTTATATCTCCTGTGTTATCTCACGTTAATAAAGTTATCTGTCTCTCTCTCTCTATATATATGTATATCTATATCTATATATCTATATCTATATCTACATCTATATATATATCTATATATCTATCTATCTATATCTATCTATCTATCTATCTATCTATCTATCTATCTATCTATCTATCTATCTATCTATCTGTCTATCTATATATATATATATCTATCTATATCTACATCTATATCTATCTATCTATCTATCTATCTATCTATCTATCTATCTATATCTATATCTATATATCTATATATCTATAACGTTATATCTATATATCTATACATCTATATATCTATATATCTATATATATATATATATATATATATATATATAGATATATATATATAGATATATATATATATAGATATATATATATAGATATATATAACTTCATTATCTGTTTAAAAATTGGCACCTTCTTGTGCATGTCAAGTCTATGGAAAGTGGTTTAAAGATGGCATTTGCTTTCCAAATATTGCAGTTTTAAAAAACCGTCCGTTGACGTGACATCCCCAAATTACCTGCTTTCAAATAGAACGAATATAGGTTACCCCCGGATAAAGGCGAACTTGCGTCACTGTCTCGTAGTCACTACAAGGATTTTGAGACAAGAAAACGCGGTTATACGTGGTTTCGAAGTGAGTCAAGTTCAGTTAGAGAGAAGGGTACTTAGGTACCTTAAATTTCGCGTTCACGCTGAATCCACCGTGTCAGACGTTGGCGAAATGTGTACCCCAGCTTTCACAGAGTGAGGGGGAGGGCAAAACAGGTGCAAAATGCACCTTTGGAAAAGGCACAAAAGGCTGCCCTCCCGCAAATAAAAACACATACATAGCACAATATAGACTATACAATAATATCTTGTGCACTTACTGAACAAGTGACTACCCCCACCGAATTGAGCACTAGTCCTCATGTATATAACACTGCATTGATACAACGCTTTATTGTATGTAACTATGTTGTCGTACGTCAATCATATGTTTCGTTATTTCGTATAATTCTCTCGGAAAGACGAATACCCTTCAATATTATGGTACAGTTCTGGAATGCTTGCAAATGTATTTGCTTTTAAGTCTGTAAGATAACGAACGGATTTTATCATGGCTGGTTTTAATGTATATATATGTAAATGTCGGCGCAATTCAGCCACTGCTTCTATGCCGTGCATCTGTAATAAAATTTGTCAACTTGTCTCGTCACATACAATAATAGCATCATAATGGCATTATCAAAATATACATTCGTGACTAATATTAGGCAAAATCGTGGTACACTGGCACAAAATGAATGAAAAAAACGTGCAAAAAACTAGCGTGGTCTTGATGCTAGGTAATTAAGGACTGCAACCGCAGCATGTTTAGGGACATGGAATATAGATACTGTAACTGTTACAGAAGATAGTACTAAATCTGTTGTATGTAGCCTTCAAAAGTTCTCATTTAAATGGTGTTACGTCAGACTGATGTGCTGCTAACTCGCCAAAACAACGCAGGTCAGCAGCCAACTTATTCCAGATAGTCACCAGTTGACTCCGACAACGCGTGACTGCGTCAACCAGACCAATCTATAGTAACCTCCGGGTGCACGTGCTATCCTGTCACGTTTCTCACGTTGTTTTTCACGATCCAGTCGCGTTTGTGAGACACATTTTTCTTCATACCGCCTGCAGACATTATTTCGACATAAATATTCAACTTGGTGCCCTGCATTCATTCAATGCTTATGCGAGCGTACGAATAATATCTGCTATCATACAAAACACACTCTGGAAATCGAAAGTTTTTTCAGTGCAATGCTAGCTATAGGTTTGTCTCTATAGCAAGCTCACGCCGCTATACTATAAGTATAATGAACATTTACCAGTACCTTATAAGTCCTTCTACAGCAAAAGCTTCTTTCCGTGGAATGTATGGCAAACTATAAAGTCTATCAATGACAACTGATTTCTTCTTTTTTTTTCAGTGTTCATGCTGACTTATGTATGCTGGGTATGCAGTGGCTCATCATATCAAAATATGTAACATCCTTGCAAACCTGTGCATGAAATGATTCTTCAAAATGAAAAATGATGCCATGATATTATATATGATAATACATGTCTTTTTGTGTTGTTTTTTTTCAGGAATTATTGGTACTGTTGAAAATGGCATCACTCTGGCGACCTTCACGAAGTTCCGTTCGCTGAGGTCACCCACCACCATGCTACTCGTTCATCTGGCCATTGCAGACCTGGGCATCTGCATTTTCGGCTACCCGTTCTCCGGTGCCTCCAGTCTGAGGGTATTTGTTTGTTCGTTTTGCATATTCTGTAAACCATCTCGTGGCGTAATGCACAAGGTTTGTACTAATAATAATAATCACCAGATGTATTTTGCCAGCCAGTTGATAGGTACCCAAATTATGACTAATGAGGCTGTTAAACGTGGCCGAGGCACCTCCTCGAGAACGGGACCCCCGTTTTACGTCCCTCCCGGAAGACAATTTCGTGGAAAGCTTCGTGAGGCTACAGCAATCCGGTCGTTCTCGGTTTGGGGTCTCCCATCCAAGAACTGTCCGGACCGCGCGTTGCTTAACTTCCGAGATCGAGGGATCGGGTGTATCAACGCGCCACGACGTGGCTGTAGCTGAAGAGTAAAAGTTCCATGTCCGGGTGTGTTTGCTTTACCCACTCACATTACGATGGTACCTTATGCTTTAATCACATCTGGAAAAAGGGACCCTGCCAAAATAGTTGACAGGTTGTCTTATGTCACTTTCACGTGGCCCCGTGGAACACTCCCAAGGCTATTGGGCCCTACTTGATTTTAATCCGGAGTTAAGATCAACCTGGGGCCCGGTAACAGATGCACTAAGCTCATCGTGAACACACCACGTGCACGGTTTTCGGCGATCCCGTCCGGGAAAATTTGTTACCTTGGGGCCGGGACTAACCTGGAATCCAGTCTACTACTGGCACGGCCGACCGTAGTTAGTCCAGGCTTTGTACGGGGGCAGTGTAGCTCCCAGCCGCCTGGGTAATCGGCTACACCCGGTAGGGTTTTCACGCGGTTAGACTTTAGCCCAGTGGGAGTTAATTTGTGGGAGTTAATTTGCCGGCCAGCAGGCCGTGGATGGCAAAATTAACTCCCACCGTGCTAAACTCCTACCGGGTGTGAAAGATTACCCGGGCGGTGGAAAGACCCTCCTGTCCCGAAGGTAGCCTGGCCAATCCACGGTAGACTGGATTCCAGGTTAGGCCGGGACGGGGGTAAACCATCTACGGGCACCGGTGCACATGTGACCAAAGCATTACTAGAGTCCTTCAACGTGCTCGAGGTTTTCTTCTCCTCAAACACGCGACCGCCATTCAACATCCTTTCCAAATGACGTCCTTAGCTGAAGCTAAGTACTAATTTCCTTCTACGCTAAGTGGGAAAATTGGTACGCCTTTCCCAATTAATGGCTCAACATCGGGACCAGCCAGGGATGGCCTTTCTGACCAACATTACTACTGCTACTACCTTTACTACATTAGTTCATTCCAATGACTAGGTGCAGACGAGCCGTTGGTGTCATTGATTTGCATTGCAATGAAATGTTTGTTTAAATGGTGAAAATGAAACAATAAATGTAGCAATGTTGTTTATGTATCCAAAATATACACAGATTTTTTTTATACAGTAGAAACCAGTTAATTGCACAATGGATAACAGCACACTTAACTGTTTTAAAATTGCACGGATCCGGAATCCTTAAATCCCAAACCGGTGCGGTCCAGCTGAATAACTTCACATTATTATTGCACCATCCGGATGATTGCACGAAATACACTGTCAAATTGGAATTGCAATTAAACGGCTTCTACTGTATAATCTTCTGGCAATTGTCGTGCTGTATACACGCGCGCACTTTTAATATAATAATATAATCCCAGCGGGTTAGATGACCTCTAACAAATATAACCTTAGCTGGCTAGGGGACTTTTAACAGACATAATCTTAGCTGGCTAGAGGACTTTTAACAGATACAATATTAGCTGGCTAGAGGACTTTTAACAGATATAATTTTAGCTGGCTAGAGGACTTTTAACAGATATAATCTTAGCTGGCTAGAGGACTTTTAACAGATACAATATTAGCTGGCTAGAGGACTTTTAACAGATACAATATTAGCTGGCTAGAGGACATTTAACAGACATAATCTTAGCTGGCTAGAGGACTTTTAACAGACATAATCTTAGCTGGCTAGAGGACTTTTAACAGACATAATCTTAGCTGGCTAGAGGACTTTTAACAGACATAATCTTAGCTGGCTAGAGGACTTTTAACAGATATAATCTTAGCTGGCTAGAGAAATTTGCTAGAGGACTTTTAACAGACTTTGCTAGAGGACTTTTAACAGATATAATTTTAGCTATTAGAGAACTTTTAACACATATAATCTAAGCGGGTTAGAGGACCTCTCGATGCTCGAAGGGCTTGACCTACAATTAAATAACATGCAAAAAGTGACGCAAATGTAAAACACTCTATGAATAGAGAACGTGAATGGTATCAGTAAAGAGGCACTAGAAGATTTAATCACACAGATTCAATGCATGTATTGCCGGCAAAGGAATACTCTAGTCTATAACGAACGGACAGCTAGCTATATAAAGCCACTGACAATCGTTTTCTGTAGATTAATGTATTATAGCGTACTGTAAATGCTTTTAAGTTCGCGGGGATTTAAATTCGCGGTGAAGCGACCAGCGTGAAAACTGCGAATATTAAACCACCGCGAAAGTTTCTGCATTTACAGTATTAATTTGTTTCCAAGCCTTAATGTGCTGTAAGTATTCCTCTAAATGCAGTCATGGTGCGTAGAGGTTTCAAAACACGTTTCCTTCCAATCAAAATGGAATTTTTATACTTTTGCCAGGCGTAGGTTAAAAATCTACCTTCCATTTAAGAGATAATCTTACGCACAAGGGCCTGTCTCTGGATTTGTAAAACGCAATCTCTAAAAGTAGTTATGGTCCAGGAACGAACGTTTCAACACAGAAAAAGGCACGTATATTTTACCATATTGCATTCGTTTCTGAAATCTGATGGTGTTTTGTATTTGGATTTAAAGGTAAAATGATGTAGAACACGCCTTCATAAACTGATAAACCCCCAAACACCTGTGAAATACGCTTTATTTTCTTCATAATTGAATTCATTACTGTTGCCAGGCTCACGCTAAAAGCGTCCTCTCCATTTAATAGCGAATCGTGAGTACATGGGATTATCTTTGGCCTTGTGCACTCGAAATCCTTAAATACTTAACCTATTTTCATTCATCACGTTACGTATACAGGGGCACATTTGAAAAGAGTCAAATGTGAAAATAACTACATTTTATCATACTATCATATTGATTAAAACATGAATTATGATCGTGGTGTTTTGCATTTGTCGGTTGCATTTCAGAGGTAGAATGGTATAGAATACGCCTTCATAAACCGAATAACATAACGAACAACTTCAGTCGAAATAAGTCTTGTATCTTTGGAATGAACCTCACTTACTTGTTACCGTTGTCAGGATAGTACTAAAAGCCTAAACTCCATTTAAGGGAAAATCATGATCACAGGGGCTTGTCTCTGGCCTTGTAGACACTAAGTCCTTAAAAGCGTAGCCTATTCTAATTCATCACCTACGGAATGGTGAACATCTAAATCAAATTTAAGAGTCATTGCACGAGAAAACCAGGCAAAACCAGGCAGAGGCCGGAAGATGGGGGTCGGCCAAATCGACTCAAACTTTTAATGTGTGATAGGTATGTGGAACTATGAACAGCCATATAGTTAAAACCCTCCAGCTATTTTTCGTTATGGCGTTCAGGGACCCCCCTCAGGGACCCTCTAAAATCCAACAATTTATGCCTGAAAATTACTGAAATTTCGATGGCTATTCTGAAAAATCTGATTAAGGTACGAACAAAAGTTTTGCATTTCCATATAGCATGGTTTCTAAAGTGTTACAGACCAAAAGTTGAAGATGATACATTAAAGTCACGAGGGTGTGCTAGGGGGTTACCTGAACCATTGAAAGCAGAATTTTTGTCACTGTAAATTTTGGTCATTTTTAAGGCGCAATAAAATCTATACCCAGCGGGTCTGGTGAATGGTTTTAATGTTGATAGAGAGAGGAACATCTACTTATTCAAAAACAATCGTCATCTAATTGGGCCATACATAACGCGAGCCGTGAGAGGGGGGTCTTTAAGGGGATTTTTCGGGTTTTGGTCTGTAGTAAATCGGGTGATTTTATTACTCTATGGGGGGTAAGTCATGGCGAATGTTTGCGAAGTCGTTTGTGAACCATGCATGATTGTCAAAATATCATGATTGATTGGCAATATTAATTTGGGCTCCATATGGGGGATTTGGGGATACTATAAAAAGGAATTTTGCTGATTTTATACATTTTACTCTTGCTTTCTAATGTTATTAAACCGGTATTTGTTCCTAAATTACTTTGTAGCTACCAGCTATGTTGTGCATAATGATAAGGCTCTACATGGGGGTTACCAGGACTCCACAAATGTGATACCATTTAATAGAAAGGGCACATGGATGCAGATCTACTTCATACATATTGAGAATCATAGAACAAGACCACAACAAAGGTCAAGGTTAATGCTTTTGGGGATGGATACGGGTACATTATACTTTTTTCATCAATACGGGTGCATAATAGGTACTGCTATTAATATATTTATGATAGACAAGCAGCATTACATCAATGGTTTTTAATATGCCTGACTATTCATTCACCACTATAAGGTCATGCTGATTTGTGGAACTGATGTGAGTATACAAATACAGAAATGGCCGGAAAAGGTTGCCTTTATCATGTCAATATTCAATAAGGCTACCTTAATGATGAGTACATGTACATTGTACTTTTTTATCAATTATGGTATACCATAGCGCACAATTTAGGTAACAAAGTGCTGTACATCAATTGCTATTCATTCATTACCATAAGGACAAACCAAAAAGAAAATCTATCACAAACCCTTTACATGTCATATAGAACCCCTTTAGTATCAAGTTAACTGTCGAGACGCAAATTCAAACGCAAAGGACAGGTCACTTTTGTTTAAGTGGTGATGTAGCACTTTTGTCAAAATTATGCTACGAAAGAATGAATCAAAGTAACAAATTACAAAAATTACAGCCAAGCAGATTACAACATTGTACAAGCCTTTCAGTAGCACAGAGACAGTATGACAGCACAGAATTTGTGGCCACTAACATGGAGTCAATAAACTAAATTTAGATGGATAGAAGAGGAAGGCGAGTGGCAGGCACTGCAAACACACTATATACTAGCATTGACTACATTTATCTTTTCATATATAAAGATGTAAACTTGAGTGAACTGGCAATAACCAACGGCCTTGAATCATTAATGCTAAAGTAACTAAAACTTGTGTCAAACCATTTTCATCTTCCCGTTATAGGCTACATGACACAGCCTTTCATACAGGTATTGGAAACTATCTTAGGCACATGCACATACATGTACAAATTGCTTTTTCATATTTTTTTTTACCAAAAATGTAAAAAAAGGCATTCAAGAGATTTTGTACCCAATTGCAATAAGTCTAGTGTTAGGTCCGACCAGAGTCTGATAGCAATTATAGCTAAATAATTAATCAGATTTTTAAAAATCTAATGTAGTTCTAAGTAAAGGATTCCGCAAAGACTTTGTTTTTGGCTTGTGGTGTGCACATCAATTCTAGGCTTTTTTCATTGTCAGAAAAACGTTTAGATTTAAACCATACTGTAATTCATACAAAGCAGCTACAAAATGAGCAAATATATGCCGTAGATTGCAAACACATCGGCAAACGTAAATGTGTACTAATTACTTAAAATGCCAACGTTAATTCCAAGGTCAAACGAAAAGAACGAACGAAAATCAAGAATCTGTTGTTTGGTGTTTGGTATTACTCTGTGTGTTTTGTCGTGTGTTCAGCGTTCCTGACCACACCACCTCACCATAATCGATGCAAATTTTTCGGCCACTTGTTTTATTAGCCTACTCGCATCAGTTCCCTAATCAGTATGACCTTATAGTGGTGAATGAATAGTCAGGCATACAACAAACCATTGATGTAATGCTGTTTGTCTAAAGCAGTACCTATAGTGCACCCGTATTGATGAAAAAAGTATAATGTACACTTATCCATCCACAAAAGCGTTAATCTTGACCTTTGTTGTGGTCTTGTTCTATGTTTTTCTTTATATGCATGAAGTAGATCTGCATTCATGTGCCCTTTCTATTAAATGGTATCACATTTGTGGAGTCCTGGTAACCCCCATGCAGAGCCTTCTCATTGTGCACAACATAGCTGGTAGGTACAAGTAATTTAGAAACAGATACCAGTTTAATAACATTAGAAAGCAACAGTAAAATTGTATAAAATCAGCATAATGCCTTTTATAGTATCCCCAAATCCCCCATATGGAGCCCAAATTAATATTGCCAATCAATCATGATATTTTGACAATCATGCATGGTTCACAAACGACTTCGCAAACATTCGCCATGACTTACCCCCCATAGAGTAATATAATCACCCGATTTACTACAGACCAAAACCCGAAAAATCCCCATAAAGACCCCCCTCTCACGGCTCGCGTTATGTATGGCCCAATTAGATGACGATTGTTTTTGAATAAGTAGATGTTCCTCTCTCTATCAACATTAAAACCATTCACCAGACCCGCTGGGTATAGATTTTATTGCGCCTTAAAAATGACCAAAATTTACAGTGACAAAAATTCTGCTTTCAATGGTTCAGGTAACCCCCTAGCACACCCTCGTGACTTTAATGTATCATCTTCAACTTTTGGTCTGTAACACTTTAGAAACCATGCTATATGGAAATGCAAAACTTTTGTTCGTACCTTAATCAGATTTTTCAGAATAGCCATCGAAATTTCAGTAATTTTCAGGCATAAATTGTTGGATTTTAGAGGGTCCCTAAGGGGGGTCCCAGAACGCCATAACGAAAAATAGCTGGAGGGTTTTAACTATATGGCTGTTCATAGTTCCACATACCTATCACACATAAAAAGTTTGAGTCGATTTGGCCGACCCCCATCTTCCGGCCTCTGCCTGGTTTTCTCGTGCAATGACTCTTAAAGCTGAATATACATTTTACCATACTGTACTTTTCAATAAGAATAGGATGTTTTGCAATGATCCCTTTTTCGCGAAAATGAAGAATGTTTCCCCGTAACCCTTTTTCAAGCCACTCACACACAATACTATTTCATTAGACCCACCAATAGTATGCTTAAAAAAGACAACCTACGTCTCTTTCATTTGTGGACCATGTCATTAAATATAATGATCGCCCTATAGTATTTTGTGCGATCAAAAATGCTCACTTTTACAATATACAGCTAATATCTTAACACAGCTCTAAGCCCTGATAAAGAAATAAAAAGAACGTTAACACACCGGCAAAATCAATGTGTTTTTAATTATTCAATATATCATTCACATAAGTATGTAAACGTGAATTTTTCATACATCATTCAAAGATGTACGTACAATGGAAATGACATCTGACAATACATTTTATCATTTGATCTTGGCCTTTTTTTTTAAATTCTGGCTTATGATGTTTTATTGTGTTTATCCCTTGTACTTCACCAGTCTCACTGGCTGTTTGGCGGCGTGGGTTGCCAGTGGTACGGCTTTAACGGCATGTTCTTTGGCATGGCGAACATCGGGCTGCTGACCTGCGTGGCCGTGGACCGGTACCTGGTGATCTGTCGGCAGGATCTTGGTTAGTTACCTTTGCTAAGAAGGTTACCTTTTCGGTAGCGTTCGCGTGTGTGTTTGTGTGTTACTGTGTGTTACTGTGTGTGTATGTGTGTGTGTGTGTATGTGTGTGTGTGTGTGTGTGTGTGTGTGTGTGTGTGTGTGTGTGTGTGTGTGTGTGTGTATTGTGTACATCTCTTATTTGGCTGGAGGAGATGATCAACTGATATTGATTATGCAAATGACGACCTTATTTGCATAACTGGTGACAAAGAAGGTAGTTTAGGTAGTACGTGTGTGTGTGTGCGTGTGTGTGCGTGTGTGCGTGTGTGTGTGTGTGTGTGGATTGTGTACATCTGTTCTTTGGGTAGAGGAGAGAATCAACTGATATTGATCATGCAAATGAGGACCTCATTTGCAAAATTGGTAACAAAAAAATAATACACCAGTTATAAAGATTAGAATCATCTGGCGAAGGTATGGGGTCATGGAACTCTAGTTTTCTTAATGTTAAGACCATGCTAATTTGATCCTATGAATGACATCCTTTGTGAATACTGATGCGAACTTGTGAATAAAAAATTTAAAAAAAAAGTTGCCGTCATTATGAATTCCAAGTGGTCAAGAATTTTGAAGAAATGACTGAACACACAAAAATGGTATACCATATTTCCATCTTTTCCTCTTTTACGTCTTTGTTTTGCTATCTACTGCACATATTCACTTATTTGTCAGCTGCTTTGTACGAATTGAAACAAAGTCAAAACTATTTTCATTTCGGAAGCAGCTTAAAATCTAAACGCGCGCCGCGGATGTCATGCATTGATCAAATAAACAGGGAAACATATTGAGTTTGCTCCGTTTTTGTTTCTTCTTCCTCTTCTTCTAGGCACAACTTATTTCAATTATGGCTTCCCCCACAGCAACTGGAGGTTTCACAGACATCTTGTGGTGTTCAATTAGACTATGTAGCAATTGGCTGCGTATCTTTGCTAGTATCAGCATCTCCGGCTTCAAAATTTTAGTACTGCATTTATTTACTTCTCATCGCCATTCCCTCTGTTTTCCCAGTTGACAAAGTGAACTACAACACGTACGGGGTGATGGCGGCTCTGGGATGGCTGTTCGCCGCCTTCTGGGCAGCCCTGCCGCTGGTTGGCTGGGCAGAGTACTCCCTGGAACCTTCAGGTTAGTAATGTTCGGATTGGCCGGGCAGAGTACTCCCTAAAACCTTCAGGTTAGCAATGTTCTGATTGGCTGGGCAGAGTACTCCCTTGAACCTTCCGGTTAGTAATGTTCTGATTGGCTGGGCAGAGTACTCCCTTGAACCTTCCGGTTAGTAATGTTCTGATTGGCTGGGCAGAGTACTCCCTGGAACCTTCAGGTTAGTAATGTTCTGATTGGCTGGGCAGAGTACTCCCTGGAACCTTCAGGTTAGTAATGTTCTGATTGGCTGGGCAGACTACTCCCTGGAACCTTCAGGTTAGCAATGTTCTGATTGGTTGGGTACTGTACTTCCTGGAACCTTCAGGTTAGTAATGTTCTGGTTGGCTGGGCTGAGTACTCCCTGGAACCTTCAGGTAAGTAATGTTCTGATTGGCTTGGCAGAGTACTCCCTGGAACCTTCAGCTAGTCGGAAGGAGCTAGGGAAAGTTACCACTACACAATGAACCTGTACGAGTACATGTAAATGTGAACATATTGTCTGTCTTCTCCGTCAGGACCAGTGATATATTAGCTCTTTAACGTGATCGGGCATGATGCACATGCTAACACGATTCAGGGGTACTAGGAACCCCTTGTATCCTAGGTCATAAGTCCTCATAGGAGACGGAAACTCCAAATAACAAATCTATATCTGCTGGGGACGTCTTAAACGTGGCATGCAATTTTGTCCCTGTGAGACTTAGTGCTCCAGTAGACGAAAGGGT
The DNA here is from genome assembly GCF_000003815.2 of Branchiostoma floridae. Lineage (NCBI taxonomy): Eukaryota > Metazoa > Chordata > Leptocardii > Amphioxiformes > Branchiostomatidae > Branchiostoma > Branchiostoma floridae. The sequence goes on from NW_023365788.1 coordinate 168,768, forward strand.
GGAGAAGGACGTGCACATCCCTCCTTCACCTTAAAAAGTCACGTGCAGTTCAGGCAGACGGCAAGTAATAACTGTCTGCCTACCATTGTCTTCCAAGACATATGGATGCCAACAATGAGGTCATTAATTGATTACTGAACGTCTTACCTACATGACGCCATGTTGTTTGTTTGCAGGAACGGCGTGCACCATCAACTGGCAAAAGAACGACAGCCTTTACATCTCATACGTCACCTCCTGCTTCATCCTGGGCTTCGCCCTCCCACTCGCCGTCATGATGTTCTGCTACTGGCAGGTTAGTTACCCCCGTAAAGCATGGTGGTACTGCTTTGTATGTGTGTCTGCGCGCCCGTGTGTCTGAATACTAGTCGTAAGCATCACTTAAGAAGCTCTCATTGGATTAAAATAATATTTGTTTGGTGCTTGGGCATACTGTAATGTATGTAAGTTCGCGGGGATTTAATTTCGCTGTAGCAGGAAAAAAAATTCGCGGTGGTTTTAAGTTCGCGGTCAGAGCACCATGCACTGTAGTCTCTCCTGCCATGGACAATGTTCGCAGTGGTTTTAAGTTCGCGGTGAAGCGGCCACCGAGAAAACCGCGAACATTAAACCACCACGAAAGTCTATGCATTTAAGGTATCTTGAGAGGACAGAGGTCAATGCATATCAATTACGAGCCTCCTATTGGCTGTCATCGGCACTGCAGCACAATGTGCGGCTTTTGTATCTTTTGTCATGGACATGTTTGGTTTTTATTTATGTTTTGGTGACAAATAGATTTTGAGGCCAGGAAAGTAATCATATCAATTAGGACGCAACATACGTTAGAATACAAGATGAATAAACGCAAAACTATTAGTCAAAATATTGTAGTGTCGTTGCAATTAGAAATATGAATTTTATGATATTTGTCCTTTGTGTAGGCCAGCTGTTTTGTCAATAAAGTGCTGAAGGGAGACATCTCTGGAGACCTGACTTTTCCAGTCGCTGTTAATGTCGACTGGGAGTACCAGAACCACTTCTCAAAGGTTGGTTTATCATATTGATGTTTTATTTGGATCTAAATTTAGTGTCGAACTGCTTAGTTTTACACTATTCTACCTGAAGTTCGTTTACAATACAACTAAATGAAATGTAAAGAACAAAAACGTATACAGTTGGTACACAGGATATTAAAAAAAAGCCAAATGTGGTAACTTAAAAGTCAGCGAGAGAGGTAACGTTAGTTCACCTTTATCCATAGGGTAACCTATATCTGTTGTATATAAAGATAGGATATTTGGGGATCGTTAAGTTGATGGAAGGTAGTTTCTCACTGCAATGTCTTCTAAATGTTGACATTTGAAACCCATGTTATTTACCTGAAATCTCTTAACACCCAGCTTTTTAAAGCAACGAATCTAGGTTACCCAACGGAAAAAGGTGAACTACTGTTACGTCAGAGCTTGAAAAAATAATTGAAACATAATTCGTATCTATATGCAAAGGAAAAAATTTAAAATAAAAAAAGGTCATATTTTGTCTTCGAACGGTGGGATTATTCTCAATCAGTGTAATTATTTGTCCGTTGTGTTTCCATATATTTTAATATGGTATAACCGGAGCCTGGCCGAGTTGGCCCGGGTCCAAAGTTGATCTCGTCGGCTCTTGTAAACATGCTGTGGTGAAGAAAGATCTCTATTATACACACTATAACGACATTCGGGTGATATTATATCCCTTCAGATGTGCCTGGCCATGGTGGCAGCCTTTGTGGTGGCTTGGACACCGTACTCCGTGCTGTTTCTCTTCGCCGCCTTCGGGAACCCCGCGGACATCCCCGCCTGGATCACCCTGCTGCCCCCGCTCATCGCCAAGTCCTCGGCCCTCTACAACCCCATCATCTACATCATCGCTAACCGCCGCTTCCGCAGCGCCATCTTCTCCATGGTGAAGGGCCAGAACCCTGATGTGGAGCTCGAGGAAACTAACATACCCATGGACGCTGGCGACCACAGCTGCAGGTAACGGAATCACTCTAATGACGGTATCATTTATGGATAAACTAAAACTTCAACTAACCAACAATAAAATTGATTGGGACTTACCCCAATGTTTCAGCCGACTCCGTCAGCCTTGTTCACGGAATTAACCCGTCTACTGTAGCTTCCGGAACGTGACGTCGGAGACACGTGACTGCAGACGGGGGGCGACACAGGTTATCTGGCATTTACGACCCTCTGCCGCAGTCACATATCCCCGACGTCATGTTCAGGAAGCTACAGTAGACGGGATCATTCCCAATCAACTTAAGTGTTGGTTAGTTAACGTTTAGTTTATCCATAATGTCATTTGCCAACACAGATGGATTTTCATGGCAAGGTCTCATTTATGTATAACTCCTAGTCGGTATATGAAGTTCCAACCCTAAAAGTAAAAGTAAATCATCTAGCCTAGTGTATAGTAATGTATCATGTACTGGAGATAGGTATAGGTTATCTTTTGTGTCTGAATAAAGAAAGAAAGAGAAATAGAGTATTGGCTGTTGTATCCAATTCGTAAAGTAACTTTGTTTGGTCGTGATTTCAGGATAAGCCCGATTGAAGACACTGCAAGGAGATGAGTTCCATGGGGAACGCCGATGCCTGATAATGCATCATTGAAGACTCTCCCTTGTTCACGTGACGACAGCTTTTCAAATGACGTCATCGTCTTGACCTTTCCCATCTTTTTGTTCCTCCTTGCGTTTCAGAGCATTTGAAATATAATGTTTTACTTACTTAAATGTACACACGGAGTACATGGGGAGAACACTTATGTGCCACAATTTCCCAATAAGGTCATGTTGATTTGGTTATATGTATGACGCATCGATTTTCGGGCGTTTCTTAAAAGAGAAAGAAACGGTTTTAACCAAACTGTATATTGTGCAGAGCAGCTGGAAAAGGAGCAAATTTATGCTGCAAAAAACGGAAAACATATAATTATGTGTAAGAATGCTGAAAAATCTATTGTTCAGTTTACAATACTCTGTGTGCTTAGTCATTTGTTCAACCTTCCGGACCACTTTATCTATAGATTAAATGATAATTTTTTACGGAATATTTTTTTTTTACTCGAACGCTCGCATTAGTTTGTGGGTACCCAAGAGCATATCATCCATATAGTCAAATCAACATGGCCTAAACATGAAATGTATATTGTGTGCGTGAGAACCACAACACAAATCAACAAAAAGGCATCAACATGGGCTTAACACCTCAATTGATATTGAAAGAAAAGATTCTCTACACGAATGCTTGATGACACAAACGAACGATATGAAGATGACACCCGTAATCAATTATTGAGATTGCCCATTATACATTAAGTAAATATTAATTTCAAAAGATTTCGGGGTTATGAGATAATAAGATCACAAAAATTATTTTTGCTGCCCTGTACATACGTCTAGAAGTTAAGGTGCCATTGGTGTGTTTGTCTTTAGAGTATTAAAACACTTTAAAGCTTTTGACTTTGGCTAGTAGTAAAACAGTAGGGCTCCTCTGTTATGCTTTTTAGCTGAAAGTAGTTTTTAAAATTCTTGAAAACATTCTACGGCATATTGACTAAAATGTATGATATATCTTACAGTGCAACACTTCTGTGTGTCTGTGTGGGTGTTTGTGTGGTGTGTGTGTGTGTGTGTGTGTGTGGGTGGGGGGGGGGGGCGGGTTAGGACACGGCAAGTAAATTTTACGGACAATATAAGCGCGATTATTCATTATTTTACTGCATGAGGTGACTTGACTAACACGTAGTCGCATGTAGTACATTTTAAAATGCGTTGTCTACGTACGCATGCAACTGTTGAATAATTCTACGAGTAACGTATACTCTCACTAACGGTTCATGTTCTATGATGTATATAATTGTTGGTAGCTTGCACGTTTGAATTCAGTTCTGCAAATGTTGTCTTATGGTATGGTTTAGTGATCGAGAAATGATTATTATCATTTATCTAAATGTAATATGTTAATAATTTCCATAAGGCCTAGATCTATAAGACTTTACTTTGTAAGGTTGTGCAATAATACAAGGCAAATGTCACTAAATATATAGACATGCGCCTAGGACCATTTTTAAAGTTTAAGGTCCGTCATCTGACATCTATAACACTACAGACATCCCTCAGTAAGGCATCTGGAGCCGCATAGTTCAAGTTTCTGAACTTTTATTCAGCCTGTCAAACAGGTTTCGTTGGGTACAACTTCTTCAGTGAATAAGCCTTGACCTTAGGCCAAGATGCCACACATTGCGCATGCGCATTTAGATCGGGAAAGGTGGCTTATAGATGAGTACAACCGTGTTTAATTATTGTCAGGTGCTATATAAAGATCTGAAGTGTTTATAACACTGAGGCTGGTGATTAGTGCATACACTACACCGTATTCATGCCTTTACAGTCATAGAATTAAATTTGATGTATTGAAAACAAACAAAAATGTAAGGTAGTTGGTAGATGTATATGTAAAATATGCGAATTGTCATTGTTTGTAAAAAAAATAAACTCTTGGAACCATAAACTTAACATCAGAAAATTTGATCTATTTTTTGACACATATGTTCCGTTGTACCTTGGGACGAAAAAAAAACAACTTATAGAAGCAGTTTTTACAGAATTGAACTGTGACAGCTAAATAAATATAAGACAGGAAAGAAATATTATCAATACAAATTGAAAAAGCTGTTATACATATTATACGTAATAAACTATACTACATTTCTGCCAGTGTAAATGTAGGTCTTTTAATGTCTTTGATCTATTGTGTATGTTATGCTTTCTCTTTGATTTCCTCTGAATAAAACTATGGTTAAAATACTAATCTGTTTGTGCATTTCATGTGTATGATTCTGTGTATGTGTTTGTGTATACACTAATATAACTTAGAATTAGGTGTAAGTCTTTTTCACAAGACACAGTTCTACCTTTGAAACGCTATTCACAATATATAACAAACATATAGTTACATCTTCCTTGTACCACCAAAAAAAAGTCAAGATCATATTTAGCATATCCAGGTACATCTAAAAAGATAAAAGAAACAGAAGTTCTGCCGCAGTACTAAGGCCACACACTAGGGGGCCCGAAAGGTTACCTTGACCATAGTTTTCCCACACAACAAATATCATTACAATCTATTAAGTTAAATCAATATAAATCAATGTTTTATTCATCAACTAATGGTTCTCGCTGGCAAACTCACATTCACCTGAATTTCGACCTTATTACACACTGTCAGGCTTTACCATAACACACAAAACACATGAACAATGAATTTTTACATTCCGGTTAACATGTTCATAGCATACTTAATAATTGATTAAAATAAACATATTGGAAAAACAGTACCGAGTTACAAACTGTGTATATAATGGCTTAGTGTTGATGACACTGCTGTGTAACTGTGTAACTGTGTACTGTGTATCAAGTTGATCCTAAGTTTAAGATTAGGATGTTGACCACACATATCCAGAAACACAAACACACACACAGGCACAAATACACACTCACACATTGACAGATGCACCAAAAACTATACCTCTAGTTTTTATGGAGGTAATAATGACTCTAACATAGAGTTACATGAAGCTTTATTTACAGAAGAAACCAACCTGTTTTTCAAGGAAACACAAAACACAACACAAAAAAGTCAAGGTTTATACTTAATCTGTACGTTTAATAATTCATAGTAAAAATTTATCATTTCAAGCTATGTATAGCTAGTTTATCATGTAAATATAACCTTGGTTCCATCCAAGTTAGTTTCAATCCATTTTGCAGTTATAGCAGGCCATGATACATCAGATATATCAAGGACTTATGCAATTTATGAGATAGCCTAGTTCAAAGTAATTAATTAGTCAACATTAAAAAGAAAACTGGTGAGGACATTTTCTGGCCTGTCCTATGGTTTTACTACCATCTGCTTACCTTATTCCTTAACACATTTATTGTTCCATTTCATTTTATTTTACAAGTTGATTTCATTATTGTCACTTTTGAGTAAAATAGTCCAGTTGGCTTAAGAGAGTAATACCTATTCCACATATTAAAGTTGTGTTTAACTTGTAAACTGTTGATATTATCATGATTTTATACAGTTTAAAAAAAAAAGTAAACTCCAAAGTTCTGTAAGCTCTTCCTCTGGTGTCTTCCCAAGGGATGTTGAGGTTGACCTACTGCACTCCATACCACTAAACAGGAAAGAAATACCCAATAATATTTAAAAACATCAAACATTTGAGAAGCAACTTGCAACCACTGAGAATGTGAGATGCAATTGCTACTTGAATTTTCAATAATTTAACTGTGTGTGTCATTTAATATGTAACCATACCTAACCTTGTGGACACTGGACTTCTTGACAAATATTGACTCTGTCAAAATTGTCCTTTATGTGTTATTACTATTTGTGTGTCTTCACCATAACAGGCCTAGGCACATCCAACTCTTTACAGTATTGTGCACTATACATGTACACGTGTCATGTATGTATTACAAATAGTAGACACGTGTAGTTATTTAACTAATAATTAGCTAATATTTAACTAATATGAAAGACGTCATCCTGGACAAGGCCAAGTCTACAATCGATGGTCAGCCCCCGTGTAGCCAACACAGAGTGATCCAGGAATACGCAATCGCCACCACAAATAGGTTTGAGGTTCTACAAGACTCCCCAACCACAGATCTAGACACGGATCCCAAAGCCTTGATACAGTCCATCACTAACAACAAGGCCCACCCCAACCCGCGTCCCCAGCACTCTACACACAAGTCAAAACGCGTGGTGATAATCGGAGACTCAAACGCACAGAAGCTCAAACCAGGACTGCTTAGCCCGACAGCTGACGTGCCGAAGCCATACTGGGCTCCAACCCTCTCAGATACCCTGTCTACCCTGGAGACAATTTCTAAAGAGAAGTTCCCTCCATGCACAGTTATCTTTCGTGTAGGGACCAACGACACTGTAACTAAGTCTACAGCAGAGATAGTCGACGACTTCGACACGACCATCAGCGCCACCCAATCCCTGTTCCCTAACGCTGAGGTGGTGATTTCTGCTGTACCCCCCAGGAGAGCCACCGGTCAGAATCCAGCAATCAATAAAGACATCACAGCTATCAACAATCACCTACAGGACAGGTGCCAGGCAAACCCCGCCTTCACCTTCGTGAACCACGCAAAACTGTGGAGCAATGACGTCCACAACGAAGTAATGTTCGAGCGAGACGGATATCACCTGAACGCCGATGGCGTCCGAGTGCTTGCCTACAACATCAAGAAACAAGCCACGGGTCCTCTCGGACTGCAGCCAAGAAACCCAGTCGCGAATGAGCGACGTCAGGAAAACCTGAACAGTTCGCCGTCTACCCCGCGGCAACAGAACAGACGGTACGATCGCCCTAAGGGAAGGAGAACTGCAAAACCGAGTATGACGCGTCAAGGTCACCAGGGACACACCCCACGTAAAGACACCAGGCGCGAGGCTGCCCCGCACGATTCCCGTGAACGCGATAGACAGGCACCGCCCGTTCAAGGGTACAACCAGGCCTACCAGTCGCAGTACATGCCGAGCCCCTTTGATGAACACTCCGGTCCCTACCACCCCTCCCCCATGTATACTGAATGGAACAGGGAGTGGCCTTCCATAACGGAAGCCTATGGTGGCAACCTTCCCTACCCTATGTGGGTCCGTCCCCCACCACCACCACGTTACAACAACGGACCACCACACTACAACGGACCATATGGAGTCCCACCGCACTACAACAGCGGACCCTTCGGAACACCACCGCCCTTCAACAGCGGACCCTACGGAACACCACCGCCCTACAACAGCGGGCCACACGGAACATTCTCCAGACCCAGTGGAAGACCTCAAGGTTCTAACTGATGTGTCATACACACAGCGAGAGAAACAGGAACTGTAGAACTGCTTCCAAAAGCCACGGGATATCCTTTGGCTTTTGGAATGTACATGGACTCGGTAGAAAAGTAGAAGATAGTGATTTTGTAAGCCAAATAGAAGGGTTTGATTTCTTTTCTCTACTAGAGACCTGGCATGAAGGTGAGAAACATTTTCCTAACTTTCTATGTTTCAGTAGCACTAGAACCAAAACTAAGAAAGCCAAACGTAGCTCCGGCGGTATTATTTTCCTGTTTAAAAAGCAATACAAAAACTTCGTTACAAAATTAGACAGCAAATCCAAGGACATTCTTTGGGTTAAAGTAAACAAAGAATTGTTGAATATGAAAGAAGATATCTACCTAGCATCAGTTTATATCAGCCCGAATAGATCCACAATCCATTCAAATAGAACTTATGACATATTTGACGAACTTGAAAACGAAATAGCTTACTACCAAAACTATGGCGAGGTTATAGTAGGAGGCGACTTAAATGCACGTGTGGGCGATCTGAAAGATTATATCGCAGACGATGGTCCTATTGACAGCCTCCCCGTAGACTACAACATCGACCATCCGCTCAATCGTAATAACATGGATTTAGGTAACCCCACCCCTTTCGGTAAAAACTTGATCGACCTGTGTATCAACAGCAAAGTAAGAATTCTAAATGGCAGGACCCCCGGCGATTCACTTGGAAAACCCACGTGCTACCAACCTAAAGGTTCTAGCGTAGTCGACTATGTCCTCGCAAGTGAAACAATCCTTCTCCGCAAAACTTCTTTTTTCCATGTTCATCCGCTAACACCACTATCTGACCACTGTAAACTTTCTCTTATTCTACATTGTAATGCTAAGCAATCTTATGCACAGACTACTAACTCTGACCTTCCCTTGCGTCCCTACTGTAAATTAGTATGGGACTCTGATTCGAAACATAAATTTAATGCCATAGATAGATAGATAATTTCATCAGTAGGAGCTACGGGACAACCCCCAATTCTCTTGAGAGCGCGCTGTGTGATTTCGTATCGCCTCTACAAGAAGCGGGTAAAAAGTCTTTAACACTACGCTGTAAAAAGCCAGGTAGACGGAAAGAAAACAAACGGAAAAGTAAAAAGAGATGGTTTACGGAGACCTGTTCTACTGCCAGACGTAACATATATGAACTGGCCAAACTGCTCTCTAAAAATCCCCGGGACCCCTATATTAGGGGCCAGTATTTCAAAAAGAAAAAAGAATATATGAAATTAATCCGGAAAACCAAGAAAGATTACAGAAATGGTATCCTTCAACAACTTAATTCCCTATCTACCAAAGACCCCACAACGTTTTGGAACTTAGTCAAACAGTTTAAATCAAATGACTCCATCATTAAAGATGAAGAAACAATTGACAAACAAACACTTCACAACCACTTCCAAAACTTATACGGAAGCGACACGAAGTCCCAAATTTCTAAAAGCGACAATCATTTCCATGCCCAGATTAAAACCAAATTGGCAGAACTCGAGAACAACTCCGCTAGTCAGAACAGTTTAGATGCTGAAATTCAACAAAACGAAGTCAGACAAGCAATTTCCCAAGTAAAGAACAACAAAGCTTCTGGAAACGATTTGATACTTAATGAAATGATCAAATGTGCAGCCCATATACTTACAAGACCGCTAACTAAGCTCTTTAACCTTTTTTTGTCTTCTGGCCACTTTCCTAAACAATGGGGCGAAAGTCACATTGTCCCAATACACAAAAGTGGCCCCAAAGATGATCCCAATAATTATAGGGGGATCTCTGTCATTAGCTGCCTCGCTAAGCTGTTCACGACTGTAATTAACAAACGTCTTACTAACTATCTAGATGAAAATTATCTCATTTCCGCCAACCAAGCCGGCTTCAGAAATAACTTTGGAACTAATGATAACCTCTTTGTCATCGACACATTAATATCTAAATACAATAACACTAACAAACGCCTGTATGCATGCTTCGTAGATTTTAAAAAAGCATTTGACAGTGTTTGGCGGGAAGGTCTTCGTTATAAATTACTGAACTCAGGTATAGGCGGAAAATTGTACAGTGTAATAAAATCCATGTATAGCAACCCACAAACATGTGTTAAAACGCCAGCTGGTCTGACACCCCTATTCACAACAGACAGAGGCGTAAGGCAGGGGTGTAACCTCAGCCCTGCCCTTTTCAATTTATTCATAAATGACCTGGTAAAAGATTTAGACAGCCCTGACTGTGCCCCACCCTCCCTGCATAATCTACTTGTATCCTCCCTGCTATATGCTGACGACGTAGTGTTGTTTTCAGAATCTGAAACAGGTTTACAATGCGCTCTGGATAAACTCCATGCTTTTTGCGAAAAATGGAAACTTCAGGTGAACCTAAAGAAAACCAAAGTTATGATTTTCAACAAACTCGGACGAACCTTCAAAAACATAAATTTTACTTTCGGTAAAGATACTATAGATATTGCAACCTCCTATTCTTACTTAGGCCTGACATTAGCCCCCTCAGGTACCTATTCTCTAGCAAAGAAACAACTGTCCTTGAAAGCACGCAAAGCCATTTTCAGTCTCAAATCCCTGATGCATTCATCTCTGTCTCCAAAGGCTCTGCTCAAACTATTTAGTACATGTATCAAACCTATTATATTATATGGTTGTGAGATTTGGGGTAAAGCTTATTCAGATGACAGTTGCCCAGCAGAAATTACACAGAACCGTTTTTGTAAAAATGTTCTCGGTGTACATAGAAATTCAAGTAACATAGCTAGTAGAGCAGAGCTTGGAATGTACCCAATAGACATAGATATATCCATACGTACAGTTAAGTATTGGCTGCGCCTCAAACAGTTGGACTTCTCAACACATCCCTTACAAGTAGACGCTTTACTCTGTCAGCAATCTATACCGAATAACAGCCGTAAGAAATACTGGTTACAACACGTAAAGGAAATTCTAGACAATACTGGTTACTCTTACCTATGGAACTCTATGAATTCACAGCTAGACAATAAGCATATATGTACATCGTTAAGAAAAAGGTTAGAAGATATATATATCCAGACATTTTCTCATCTATTAGACTGTCCACAGATAATGGTAAGTTAAGATTTTTCAAGAAACTAAAGAAGGGATACTCAATGGAAACTTATTTAACGTTACTAGATAAATTCGAGGTCAGATCGGCAATGTGCAAACTTAGAATTAGCGCCCACCCCCTTGAAATTGAGAGAGGGCGGTACAAAAAGCTACCTGTGGGCGAAAGAACCTGTAACCATTGTATGGCAAAACCGGTGGAAGACGAAATACATTTTATTTCTAACTGCCTCTCTAACGATCAGGAAAGAAATGAGTTATTTGAAGAGGCATGCAAATTCCACAAAAATTTCCAAACGCTTACCGACGAAAACAAAACTATAACGCTGTTAACGTCACATAACCCAGCCTTGTCAAAACAAGGCGGCAGGCGGCGATTTTCACCGCCTACTTACACTTTTCCCGCCGGCTACTTTGGGGTAAAATTTCAAAAAATAAAAGTTTAAGTCCAGTGCACTCCGTTACAAAATCCCCCAGCAATTTGTTTCGATAAACCTCTGGCAGTTTTCTGATAGGTTACTGGATCTCTGGGGATCTGAAAATCCTGTCAAAACCCAGTCATTCTGACGAATTTTCGATGCATGTGGAAGGTTTTAACAGGAATGAACAATGTTTTCAACATTTTTCCATGAATACTTGCCTCAAGTTCCAAGCAGGAAATATATTACTTGGAGTTGTGTATACTGTTCCACTTGTTGAACTTGAAGGCACTGTTGGCCCCCGGTTAGGGGTCATAGCGGGGAACCTATGCCCAATTTTTTTTTTAAATTTAGGATTTTTTTGTCAATTCAAAGTTAAAAGATAACAATAAAAGTTACAAAAAATACACCCCAAAACCATATTTAGGGGTCTAAATTTAAAAAAATTTCGTGGCTCGCCGCAAGCCACTATGCGGCTTGCCTGCTACTTACATATATTAGCCCCCTACTCTAAAAGTTTGTGACAAGGCTGTAACCCACGCATCATAGAAAAAGTGGGACACTTCGTCTTCCACTGCTTCCAGAAAAGAAGTCAAACCCTAAATACGTAGATTGTAGCTCTCAGCAGTCCATACCATTGATAGAATAGTCACTCGTTTACACTTGTCACCATTGTTATCTATACCAAAGTATTTCATTTTATACATGTTTATTATATTTTCTGTATGTTTCATGTTGCAATTAGCCCTCGGGCAAGAACTTGCAAATAAACTTCCTTTAACAAGGGGTAAGCAAGAATAGGACAGAACAAAAATCTACTTTTTAGTTTGCAACGAAGCAGTCAGTCCAAAAACTGCAAACATAAAACCACCGCAAACATTTGTGTCTTTAAGTTTTACGGTACTTTGAGAAATAGGGATCGGTGGGTAAAGCAGGGGCGAGGGGAATCACTAAGACGATCATGAATGCACACAGTATGCAAAACACACAAACATGTTGTCATGATAGTAATGTGTGTATATCTCCACCAGTGATAATTTGTGTAGGTTACCTGTTCTTGGTCAGACCACTGGGCCTCTGCATCACTACCCAACAGCTCTGCCTGTAGAAACACATCAATAAACAATATCAATTAGGAAAACCTTCCTGTAACATGGGATACCACTACACTAGAGAGGCAATATTTTCAACAAAATAACGGACGTTTTCCACCCAGTAATTTGCCTTTAAAGAATCCAGTACAGGTTTTGTTATCACAAACCTGTAATTCTTAACATATATTGTTCATATTTATTGTGACAGCTAATATTTTATCCACATTAATTTTGTAATGTTCTGTTACAGCGAATCCTTTCTTCATATTTGCTATAACAGCTTATATGCTGGTGTCACTGGCAGTTCGTACAATACATTTCATGTATATCAACAAATCAAGAGAAAGATAACAAGTTATTATATAACTGTAACACTAAATGTGTTTTCATATCCATACGAAATGCATGATCTTAATGATCTAAATCATATCAGTTATACCAATTTGATATATTTCTAGATATAAAATTGATGCCGACAGGATGAAGAACCAACCAACCTCTTCCTCATCCTCCATAGCATCCACATCCTCGTCCTGATTGGCCTCCAGGTTGTTCCCATTCTTCTCTATTCTCTGCAAACCTTCCAGGGACTTCTGGTCAGTCGGGTCAATGCTGAAGGGAAAAACATATCACTGTTTAAGGCCACACCAATTTTATTTGTACTTTCTCAGATTTTTTCAGAAAAAAATTGGGTCAATCGGTCAAAAAGAAAAAAAAATTTGCAAAAAGTTTGGGGTCAGAGAGATCAGGGGGCTTACTCAAGTTTCACAACAGAAATAATGACATTTCAACATTTAGGGGATCCCTGATAGCAAAGTTCAAAGTTTGAAGAAAAATGATAAACGTACCATACAAAATAGGCACGTACAGCGACTGGAATTTGAAACCCATAGAAAGGAGAGGCAGTGAATTTTCGCGTGAGGTGTGGCCATCATTTTGAATTTTTTTTTTTCAGAACAGAAAAAATTGGGCCGGGAAATACGAGAAACAACAAATATTGTGTGGTCTTAGGTATTTACATCTCAAGTTAGAAAATGTTTAAAAAAGGATTTCGACAAGGTGAAGATACTTGATTCCGAACAGGATTACTTTCTCAGGGGAGTGAAAGAGGCCATTTACATCAGAGCCCACAAACCTTCCCTCAACCGAGACGGGGGCCGATACCAACTGCCGAGCATCCTGTCTGGATGTGTGACTTAGGCTTTGGGTCATTTCGACTTGATAAGGATCAGAGGACTGATTGAAAGCTTGTTGGTAAGCGCTTCACTTCGTGTACGAATTCATGTATATTGTTAAGGGCATAGGATTGGAAGGTAGAGCCCATCCCTCTCCTTCCACTACCTTCTATATGTACATTGTACCTCCCCAACCGAAGTCATATACCAGATTTTACACCTGGGTGGAGGAAGGAAAGCCGTGTAATGTACCTTTTCCAAGAGACACCAGGGATTACATCAGTTCTGTGACCTCTTGGTCTTGAAATCATTCAGTATGTGCCAATTTTTAAGCCTTTGGTTATACATGCTTAGACCGTGTCACTAACAAGGGAGTCCACAATAAAGTAGTACAAGCCATAGGGCCACATGACAACTTCTTGACAACAGTGAAAAAGCACAAATTGAGATGGTTTGGTCATGCGACAAGGTCGTCGAGGCTTGCAAAAACCATACTAGGGACAGTCCCAGGAAGCCGGAAAAGAGAAAGACAGAAGAAACAATGGGAAGACAACATAAAAGAATGGATCGGGCTGAGTTTAGCAGAAGCCATAAGAGCGGCGGAGGATAGAGACAGGTGGAGGAGAATAGTGGATGGAGTCATGGTGCCCCAACGACTCATACAGAGGTCAAGGGATATGAATATCACTGACTAATAATTTTTACATGACTACTTTCACAACGAAGAGAGCTTTTAGCTGATACCACACTTGTAGGCAGAAATTAAACATTTCTGAAGATTCCAGATAGCTTCTGTTTTTATAAATTTGAACTGACCAGTGTCATAAGGTCCTACATGTCCCAATGTGAGTCACATTGCAGTTAAAAAGCACAAGACTTCACCTTACCTGAGTGCTATACTGTACTGATCCAGTGCCTCCTGGTAGTCACTGACAGCAGACAGACAGTCCCCTAACAGCTGGTGCAGGACACACAGGCTCTGGTTCACCAGCTGACTCCGCAGCCTGCAGAAACAACATGGGAAGCAAGAATGATAATTTCTCCATTTGACAGCAATTCATCAGAGATTTAGCACGACCAACTTTTAAATGTTATTGTAGGTGTAATAAAAATTGTAGGAGGAATAAAAATTTACAAATACAATGTCATTATCATCATCATCGGTCAGATGGGGAGTTGCGCTACAATATACTTGAGCATCTAGTTTAAGTATTACAAAAATATTTCATAGTCATACATTTACGTGTACCTGGGTTGATACAGGTGCTATAGAATCATAACTTGGGTCATCACATGGAATTCTACTGTTTTCATATACATGTAGGCTTTAGTATATTTAGTATGATTGGAACGCACTTCCAGTGCACTGAGTACACTGCTATCAGTAATACTAATTCCTGCTTAAATTTGGGCATTGGAAATGATGTTGTTAGAATTTGTTGTTTCAAGACAGGACACCAATTGCATGCAAATTTTCTCAACTTCTGGCACAATATGTATTAAAACCTGTTTTCTTGGGTGGGTCACAAAAGAATACAAGACGGTATACTGTAAATGCAGAAATGTTCGCTGTGGATTAATGTTCGCGGTTTTCACGGTGACCACTTCACCGCAAACTTAAATCCAACGTGAACATTTTTCTATTATGGTATTAGACTGCAGTCTATGGTGTTACCGCGAACTTAAATCCACCGCGAAAAGTCCATTTTCCCGCTACCGCGAAATTAAATCCCAGGGAACTTAAATGCATTTTCAGTATTCTGTTTATCACCTCGGTCCAACCATCAACCTCAGTCCTGGGATTCTCATGGTACCTCTCTCCAGCCTTCATCGAGTGGTTCCATAGGTGGTTGGGTTGGTACTTTCGGGTGATATTGAACATTCCATGCAGTAGTATTATCTATAATTATACTTACAGTTCTATGGCCTCCTCATATTTTTGCTTGATCTGCAGTATCTTCACTTTCATTGTCACAGCTTTCAGATAATCTGGTTTGATGGACAATGCCCTGTCTAGTGTGCTTTTCGCCTGTAGACAGACATGACAGAACTCCAATTAGAAGCTGTGAAGAATAAGCAAAGTAAGTATATCCTGGTTGTGTACAAGAATTCTATATCCTATATTCTACCAATCTGATGAAAAGGGAACTTAACACATATATTATAGTGCAAATATCCTTGCCTCTTATCCATCCTATGGAAGATCTGGCACATGCATGTCCTTATTTCTTTCCGTGTGTTCTGCATTATTTCATAAATATATCAGAATACTTCTAAGAAGCTACACAATAGATAACTATTTGAACGCAGTTGCAATACTGGAGAAATTTCAATTTTGTCTGCAAAGTTACATTTTACATACCTTGTCTTGTGAGACAGGATCCTCCATCAAAACAGAGGCATATAACTGAAAAGGGAAAAAAATTTTCATAAAGTGATGATAAACAAAAAATGCATAACTTTATCATAAACCTCCATCCTGAAACAAAAATATAGCCTACATTGTAATACATCTACAAATAAATACTGATTTTACACTGTTTCCTTATTACTGTCTCAACTGAAATTTGGCAATGTTAGACACCTACATGTATAGGCAGTTTCTACAAATGGCAGCTGCAATGTGTATCAATCTTCAACCTATTAGTGTTAATTATTATGGTACTCACAGTAAGTGTAGACGGTGTGTATCCCAGAGTCTTGCAGGCATTTAGAGCTACACTCACAGCCTCTCTGTTCCTACCATTGGATAGATAGCATTCCACCAGCCCTGAAACAGCATGTGATGTACTTTATTCATTAAAAATAACTATAATTGAGATTTACCCCAAATTTGTTCTTTAATGTGTTTGAGGTGTGGCTCTCCTACAGGGACGTCCCTGCAATACAGTAATTACATGTGATTGCTATTTGGTATGTCAGTGGGACCGCGCGGTGCAGTGGCAGCATTTGCGGCTCGAGACCGAGAGGTTGCGGGTTCGAATCCTGCTTCCGTGTCACCGATCTTGTGCCCTTGGGAAAGGCACTTTACACGACTTCCCTCACTTAACTCAGGTGTAAATGAGTATCTAGCTGCGGCTAGTGGAGTTGTGTGGCCTTGGTGGGGCTTTGTGGCCGAGACAGGCCTTAGGGGCATGTTCGGACATGAGCGGCACCCGCCATGGCACACGAGTCGGGGGTAGGAGGAACCCCTTACATCCTTGGTTAGAAGTCCTCCTAGGAGACGGATACTCCAAACAACAAAGCTGCATCTGCTGGAGCCGCCTCACACGTTGCATACAGTTGCCCCTGTGAAACTCAGTGCTCCAGTAGACGAGAGGGTGGAGAAGGAATTGCACACCCCTCCTTCACCATAAAAAGTCATGTGCAGGTCAGGCAAACAGCCTGTCTGCCTCCTCATCTGTCCAATTGACAGGAGAACCAAAAAAAAAAATAAAATGTGTCTATATATAGTAGGTGCATAGGTACATTTGTGTGTGTCAGGGAATTCGTAGGTCATAATCAAATTTGGGCCTGTAAGAGCAATGGAACATGGCCCTGCTACTACAATAGAATCCTGTGTTTGTTTTTTTCTGTTCTGAGCATTGCCAACACCCTACTGTCCAGAATAGTCTGTATTTATTAGTCAAGATCATCGATAAAGGTATTACATATATTATATATGTATCCCCCAACAGCAGTTACTCAAGGTAATGGATATTATGATTGTATATATCACCTGTAGCGATGGTCTTGAAGAACTAAAGCAGACTATTCTGGATCTTACTACCTTTAGGTTTATCATTCGTTGACATATCAGGGCTCGAAAAACTGGGTGCATGTGCACCCAGGTGTACCCAAAATTGGAACTGTGCACCCAATTTTTTTCAGTGGGTGCACAGGGTGCACCCAAATATTTTCTTAGGTTTATTTATGGAAAGATATCATGTATGCTAGTATACATCATATTCTTGACATCTAAGTGTTAGAAAGATAATAAAAATGTCGGTCATGTTACTTGTATAAGCCTTTGATAGCTTGTAACTAAGTTTTGTTATTAGGTTTTCTTGACATTCTACTTAAATTTAAGTGGTGCACCCAACTTTTTTTTTGGTGCACCCAATTTGTTAAGCTGGGTGCACCAGTGCACCTAACCCCAAAATTGAATTTCGAGCCCTGCATGTAAACTTTGAGTTCTTTAGAATGGACTGAGATCTAGAGGAGATAGGAGAAATAAAACAGTCACCTTCGTACGACTCCAGACGATCAGGTACCATCCGCATGACCTCCCGATAGTGCAGGATAGCCTCTTGTGTCTTCTCTATCTGCTGCAAGGTGGAACCTGGGGGACAATTGGGCTCTCAGTAAGAATTCTTGATACTCCTTTCTTTTTTCTTTGCACTGCACCATGCTCTTAACCACCTCGACATGGTGTAACACACCAGGTCTGTACTGAACATCTTGACAAACTCATTTGATCCACTCACACCGGAAGGTACTCTTTTTGATAAGTTTCATGCTTTTTTCATATACTCAAGGTGTGGTTGTCCTCAAACACCTTGAGCATGTAAAAGAATTAATCCAAGTCTGTATTCAAAGTTTAATTAGACTTAGAGCCGGTTAGAACGACCAAAGTTCTTCATAAATCATTAAAAGCGTAGGTTGTGAATCAAAGTCAACTAAAACTTTCTAGCAGATCTACGCATATCACAATGCTCACAAAGTTGAAAAGCATTGACATGTAAGACAGTAACAGTGACTGATACCTTTGAGAAGAAGAGCCTGGACACTTTCCTGATTAAGCTGGTATGCCTGTGAAGAGTAACAAATACTCATTAAGCTACATGTAAATCTGTGCAAAAGACGCAGTCATAAGCAGAATGCAAAAGAAAGATTATTCTAAAGCAGTCATTATCGATCAATTTGGGGTACACGTACATGTGAATGATCGGTTTTAAGTTTCTATATATGAGGCTCAGTGCAATGTGACTTTGGTTTGCATATCAGCCAAGCATGCACATTGGGTCATCCACAGGGTTGGACTACTAGTGTGATTGTCCACTAGTCAGATTGTCCCAATGCTGCAAGTACATGTGTCATGTGTCACCTGATCGGGCAAGCAAGAGTGAGATTTGATTCCTAACTTGTACACATTTCAAAGTCATGGCATGTCATTTAGAGTTAAGTTGGTTTGGGCAAGTAAATTATGTAGTTGCCCAATAGGACAAGTGAATTTTAGATAACCTGTCCAACTCTGAGCCCTTTTCTTCTTGCAACTGGTGTATTGGGTTCTTTTACTCTCATGTTTGATGCCTGCAGGCAAACACCTGAACAGAGTTTAACAAGTTTTCTGAACTTTTCACTTGCCCAAAATTTTCCTACATGACTGTTTTAACTTCCAGCAATAGAATTCTTTTTTCATTTGTGATTTGGCTGTATTTTTCTTGATATTTGCTTGATGCCATGATTGTGAAAAGTAACAAGTAGATCAAAATCTCATTCATGGAAAAATCTGACTTGCCCAATCGGGCAAGTGGGGAAGGACATGCACTTGTCCGATCAGCACTTTCACTTGCCAATAGGGCTGGTAGACTTGTCCAACCCTGCTGAATCTCCCTCAAATGGCTTTATGCAATCTCTCACAGTCACACCAGCAACCTCAGCCCTCTTTAGACACAGAATGAAATTTATTTTTAGCTTGGAAGAAATATATCCAGTGGAAGAGAGTAAACGACGCCTGTGTTCACCTTTGCTGCGAAGTAGATGGCTCGTGTGTGTCTCTTGACGCAGGCACAGTGGTACCCCAGGGTGATCCACGGCTCAGGCTGTCTGTCTGACACCTGGAACAGAGCTGTTCCCAGCCTGACAAGAAAAGAAAATAAGACAAAAGTTAATCTTTGTTGCTGCATTTTCACAGTGCAGAGTGGCCTCGGTTTTAAACTGTCCACATCTTTTTTAGTTCTCTTGACCAACTTGATCCCAATTGATTTTACAGCAACATGATAATTAAACTAACTACCAGCCCTTTCTTTTTTTCTTCGTACTCTGGGGCTGTAGACCCCAAGTATCACAATATCTGTTGAAAGAAATATAAATGTATTTATTATAATAAGCATGTGACATTCCTGTCCTGGCTTTGCAAAGTCATGCACATTTGCACACTATGAAATCAACCAAGGACGTCCGGATTGCTGTAGCCTCACGAAGTTTCCACGAAATCGTCTTCCGGGAGGGACGTAAAACGGGGGTCCCGTGCTCGAGGAGGTGCCTCGACCACGTTAATCAGCCTCATTACTCATAATGGGTACCTACTGGCTGGCAAAATACACCTGGTGATTATTAAGTTATTACAACACTAATCCATCATCCCTTTGACAGGGATCTAGCTGTTGCGTTTTCAGTGTAATGGGCCACTATGCTATTATATTTGCAACCATCACGCTAAATGAGGACCACTACTAATACTCTTGTCTTCAAACAGTGTACAACTGTGGTAATCTGCTAGTTACTTTATTCATGGAGCGATGTCTGATCAACTGCACATGTAAAAAATGTTGATATAAACAACCAACCAAACAAAAAAACATCCATCAAGTTACAAAATAATGTACATGGGTACCCTTACAGTGTCAACTTCTTACCCTACATTTTCAAAATGTTTTTACTGTGGAAGTGCGAAGACCCCTCTTCACACATCCCCCGATTGGTGGTTTTGCTACCTCACCATACCATAATTACACTAAAATAAAATATGGGCTAGAAAACGGTGAAGTAGCTTCCAGTTTATACATCAGAATGTAAAAGATAAGCTATTTAGGATTTGTTGAATAGTTACTGTTGGAGTTCATCAGCCTTGTTCTCCTTGGCCAGTAGGGAGGCATACAGGTCCATACCCTTCAGCAGGTACGGGTCCAGCATGTGGATCTGAAACACACAGACCAGAAAAAAGTTAGAGTAATTTCCGCTTTACTGCAAACTCAAAAGCACCAAGACAATTTTTTTATTACATAATTATATACTATCTGACTACAGTATCTGACTAGACATTTTCCTGCAACCGTGAAATGAAACTCTTTTAGTTGCATTTATAGCACTCACCCTTTTGTTTGTTTGTTTGTGCCTTTATTTTGACTCCATTCCGCCGTTGGGTCGCTTTTCGAGAACGTCGAGAAGGGAGGAGTGTTAGGGGTCAAATAAGAATGTTCACAACAAAATTTCTATCGATAATACAAAGAATAGACAAATGCTCACCCTTTCAAATTTGGCAACAGCGTTCTTGTAGTCATTTGCCTTGTAGAAGCTATCGCCCAAGGCTCCTAGGACTTCAAGGTTATCTCGTAACAGCGTCTGCAATTACAAAATATGGCAGTGTGTAAGTCTGTATGTGTAACACAAACTCTAACAGGGCTCAAAATACCACCTGCATATGCAGGTTAGTACAGGTAAAATTAGAGCTGTGCAGGTATTTCTGGTGTCTAACTGCACCTAACCTGCACTGGCGGTCCATGTACTGGGTTTTATACATAAATGTCTTATGATGTAGGTGTACATTTTTGTATATGGATTGTTCTTACATGTAGCTGCATTGACTATTACCACCTATAAAGTATAAATTTTAAAGAAAAAATAGCAATCATTATGGTTCCTGAACAATTTCTGACAGTACAATCCATACTTTCTAAATTCAGTGTGGTGCAGGTAATTTTCAATATTACCTGCACCAGTGCTATGCAGGTATGCAGAAAAAAGGATTTCGAGCCCTGTCTAATGAACCTCTCTTTGCAGAGTTTGCACACGTTGAAATCTGAGACAGGATTTATAAACATGAGAAGTATCAACAGGAGCTAATCAGGTTTCTTTGTCACTTTGAAAATCTGTCCAAAAAGAGTTCAGGGTTTTCTGTCACTATAGAAACAAGTGATCCCAGCCACAAACAACATGAAAACAGTGTTAGAAAATTTATGTAAAAATGTTTTATGGCCCGACCCTCCTTTTCACCCTATGCTTGGGAGTTTGGCACAGGGTCCATTCCTACACGTACCTTTTTATCCAGTGTGTTGAATGTGTTGATGGCCCTGCTGTAGTCCTTAGTGGTGATATAAGCATGGCCTTTGATCCAAGATGACAACCTGAACGGTAGACAAGAGACTTGGTCAGAGTCTACAGCAGTTATTTCTCACATCAAAGAAACTGCACTTGAAAAAAGCCAACCCCCTTGACCGAGGCAGATGGGGAGCAGCAATCAGACCGACAAGACTTGGCGAAACGTCCAACCCTTGCAAGACAGGGAACAACAGACGCTAAACCGGGTAGTGAGTGAGTAATTGAAAGGAACACCAACACAAATGTATGTTGTAGAGGTGGAATATTTTTGAGTACGAATCCAGAGGGTAGATATGGCTAGATCTGTGACAGGTGATAATGCCAGCACTACAAGAACACACTCCAATGTTCAGCCCATCTGTATTTACCCAGTCAATAGTACATGTAAGTTGTTTCCAACTGGCTGGCTGTTCCAGAAGTTCCCATTGCTTTGTAGTATATGACTAGAGTCGCAAACCTGTATTTTCTCCTTACAGTGAAATAAAATCCCCATAGACTTAGATACATTTACAGTACTATCATGAGTTTGAAGTTCAATTACAATGTATACTCGGTGTCTACATTTACCATTCTGAGTTCTGGAGACCTTGTACGCCTGCCATGGTCATCCCGGCCACCTCGGCCACCTTGACCCCCAGGGCCAGCAGACAGAGGATGGCCTCCAGGGAGAGTGGACACTGCCTGAGGACCTCTTTAAAACAGGAGACTGCTGACCGCTCCATTCCGGCCTTCTGGTACAGCTTCCCTAAGGCCATGTTGACCTTGGCTGTGCGCTGCTTGGCTGGGACACTCTCCAACTGGACACAGAGAAAACTTAATTGTGCGACAATTGTAACAGAACTGTTACATGTATTCCGTTACGTTGTGTTTAATGGAAAATAGCAAGCACACGTACGTGCATCCACCGGCATCTTTATTTTGAACTTAACATCATAATGGTAGTCATAATCCGACGCAAACTAGCCGGATTCGGCACAAAATCGCGCTAATTATCATTGAAATTCGATGACACCTCAAGACTTCAAAATGACACAGTCGTTATGGGCAGGGATTTGGTCCCAATTATTGGCGGTCGCCATGGCCAGGTGGTCGTTGTGAAGAGGCCGCTTAATTTTAATGCTTATGTCAACGGAGAAAATTTTCAGGACCGAGAAAAAGCGGTCGTAATGGCCAGGTGGTCACTAAGTAGAGGTGGTCGCTTGCGCAGGTTTGACTGTACATGCGAAACTCTCTCCACAACTCACAATAGACATGGCATCCCTGTTCTCCTTCAGGTGCATGTGACACTGGTAGATCCTGTACTTGAGGTCCACCTCTGACGGCTGCCACTGCTGTGGGGGGGTGGAGGAGCTGGTCTTGGCACGGTTGTTCTTACTGGCTGCCTTCCTCTGCTGCAGGGCCTTCCTGTACATAGCCTGATGCCAGAAGATATATACATGATCATAGATCATAGACCTTAGACCTTATATAGTTATACATGATCATCATGTAAATTGACAGACTGATATTTTGCTACTACTAGTACTAGTATTACTGTAAATGAACCGGGGCCAGACGTATTTGTGAAGATGACAGAGGAGACTCGGAAACTACATGTATAATACGGCTGGATGTATTTGCAAAGAGGACAGAAGAAACTCGGGAGCTATAATACGGCTAGATACCAGGCTAATGTGAACATACCTCAGCCCTCTTGTACTCCAAGGTCTCATACAGGGAGTCAGCGAAGTACGCCTGCAGCTGGTACTTGCACATGGGAGGGAACATGTCTGTACTGTGGTCACTCATGGTCAACAACATGCTGGCCTGGAGGACATAGAATAAAAACAACACCATTAATGGTCAACATGACATATATGTAAGCAGGAACATGTCTTTGCTCTGGTCACCCATAGTCAACGGCATGCTGGCCTGTAGCTGCAGTGCAACTGTTGTTTTTTGGCTCCCGCTTATACAAAACATGTAGCTCCCGCAAACAACAGTTGCTGACCCCCACATTTAAAGAAATGAAAATCGACCCGCCATTGTTGCCCGTCAGGGTTCCTCTCGTGCCTAGAGTAGTTACATATTGCACTCACTAACCACTAGAACTACCCTGGGAACGAGACCAGCAACAACAATGGCGGGTCGACTGATGATATGAAAATAGTGGGGACAGGCCGTAAACAGTGCCGGCACGGGTAGCGCAGGGAGTTTTGGACCCCCAAAACCCAGCGGCTCGCCAGGTAAAGGCTGTTAGGAAGTGAGGGACATCCAGAGATCCGAGGATTAGTGCAGCGGGTCGTTTATTCAGCGATTTTTTCATTTCGTTAAATGTGGGGTTCCGCAACTGTTGTTTGCGGGAGCTATAAGCGGGAGCCAAAAAACAACAGTTGCACTGCAGCTAGCTGGCCTGGGATCAGGGAAGGGAACATGTCTTAACGGGCAGAGCTAAATAGTTACAGGGCCTGGAGCATCTAAACATAATTTGCTCCTAACTCAGTCATACTCATGAGACATAAAATGCAGGCTCATTATACTTTATAACTATACATTTCTTTATGGGAGACCAACCAAGGACGACCGGATGCTGTAGCCTCGCGGAGCATAATGTCCACTAAATCATCTTCCGGGAGGGAAATAAAACGGGGGTCCCGTGCCTCGACCACGTTAATCTGCCTCATTACTCAACACAATGGGTACCTATAGCTACTGGCTGCAAATATACCCGGTATCATTATTATCATCATTTATTATTTCTGTACTAGTAGTGACTAGTACTTGTCTAGTATAATATATATTAGTAGTAAATATTGCATGAAGATCATTATTATATACTAAAAGTCACCCACTCTGTCACGCCTGTACTGCACTCTGTAAATGACCTCTGTACTGGCTCACCGCCGCTCCGCCGGGAGTTCAGCACTGGTAACCGAGTGCTGACAACAGTTCAGCACTGGAAAACCAGTGCTCGCATTGGGTTCAGCACTGGAATGTCAGTGCTGAGGAAGCTTCAGCACTGGAACAATTCTTCAGCACTGGGCGCCCAGTGCTGAGGCCGATTCGACCCGTTGAACACCAGTGCTGAACCTGCTACTTTTGTACACTTACCCAACATACTCTCCATTATCATAGTCTGCATCTATTTTCATTACCAACTATGAGTTATTAGTATAACGTTAATTCATTTAGTCATTTAGTAGTCTCAAATTTTCAAAATCAAGCCTCCTACCTTTTCTTGACGTCCAAATTATAAACACAAATCAGATTACTTACCAGGATTTTAAGGTTGGAGTATAGTCCCTCCGCGTGCAGCTCTTTCACCTGTTCTATCAGCGTCATGGTGAGTGGGCAGAAACGGACAATCTGGGGGATAAAGATGTACAAAATATCCTCGAAATTCAAATCCAGAAATGTCAAATATGAAAATGGCGCCCAGAAATATACCGCATCCAAACTACAAAAATTCAAATAACTTCACCTCAGTGAAACACAAAAGAGATTAAATTTTAGCATTTTAAGATACCATGTCGATATATATTTTTTTTTAAATTGAACATAAAACTAGATTATATTTAAAAACATTATTAAATGTTCGACTGTGTTAAAAGTTGTGTTACATTTTTAGCGGTTTGATGCTGTTAGGTCGAAGGGTAAAGTTGAACGGTTCCCCGCCAAGAAAGTTTGAATTGATGCACACGATTCCTACTTTTCACTCAAATTTTGTTAATTTTGGCCCAATTTGAACATTTTTGTCCATTCAGAAATCTTGAAAGAATGTTAGAAGGATCGGGTCTCCAACTCTTGGCTGGTGTTGGGTTTGGGATCGCGCTAGGCTGGCTGCTAAGGTCCAGAACTGGGAGGAAAATTCTTCATAGCGCCGACATGCAAGATGACCAGGTAGATGGCACGTGTTAATCTTAAAGCAATAACTGTTATAAGGTTTCCTCCTGTTTTCCTTGCATGTTTTAAAGTCGTTTTACTCTTTTTACCCTTATTATGGGCAGGTGAGGAAACGTAACTGTAGAGAGATGTTAAAAATGGTCAGTCAAAAGCTTACCCTACGTCTGCTTGGAGTTGGAGGCATATGAACTGTTGAAATTTTGGGGGTTGTTTATTGTAGTTTCGCATCTCTTTTTTTGTGAACTCTTCACTGGAATTCTGATAAGCCCTTCTGCATATTTGCAAACGCATGCGCAAGGGACACAAATTCTGGGTAAATATATGTCAAACTCAAAGGTGAAACTGATGGAGGCCCCTATCTGAACATGCCTCCATTTTGAAGACACCATTAGGTTCTGGATAACTGTTATACAAATCTAAACAACAAGCCCTTTTATAGTGATCAGAACACATGTTCGGCGACAGGATTCATAAGCAACGTGTCATTTTGAAGTAGCCTGGAATCCAGCCGTGTTGTGCTTTGGTCGCTCTGCTTCCTATTGGCAGGAAGCGTACCTCAAGGGAGCGACCAAAGCACAATACGGCTGGATTCCAGGCTAATTTTGAAGGGGCCTTGTTTCGACCATTGTTCCGATTTGCATAACAATGTCCAGATGGGGTTTCTTTTCTTTTTCAGGACCTTTACCTTTGACATATTGCCTAGAATCCCTGTCACTACACCTGCGTTCTGATCTCTGTGAAAGGGCTTATAGTTGAGTTGAGACAAGACTGTTTATCCCTCATGATCAAGAGTGTTTCACAATCACATCTCTTCATGATGACTTTCCAGTCAGTCCCCATTCCTGTCCACTTTCACCCTAAAGGTGTCCAGTACTTCCTCTTCTCTTTAGTCTACCGTCTACTGATCAAATAGTGGTGACCTCTGACCCAGACATGTCAATCATTGCCAACTCATCGGCAGTTGGACTTTACCGGAAGAAGAGAAGAAGAAGAAGAAGACTTCACCTTTTCCACCATTGCTTTCCTCCTTACAGGACTCTACCATGGGTGAGATGGGGGAGTACAAGATGGTGTTTGTTGTGAGACAAGACCTGAAGATGGGGAAAGGAAAAGTTGCTGCACAGGTCTGACACTTCTTTTAAAACATCTTTTAAAGGAATGGTTGGAGAAGAGGGCCCCTCGGTGATTTAACTTAAGTTTTGGGAAATACTCGTCTAATTATATAAACATTACACACATAAACATATCTTACTGACACTCACTCACTCTCCGGTTAAACGTCTGTTGTTCCCTATCCTGTACATATAGACTAGGAGTGAGTACCAGTAATCACCGGTATGGTGTACCCATAAAAAAAGTTTTTTCTTGTTGGATCGGTCTAGAC
>NW_023365788.1:195998-230762 GCF_000003815.2 Branchiostoma floridae
CCCTCCTTCACCATAATCATGTGCAGGTCAGGTCAGGCAAACAGGCTGCCAAACCAACTGACAAATGCCTGTCTGCCTGCTCATCTGTCAAATCGACAAGAGAATCCAACATGTACACAATGTATGTTGGTTTGAAGCTTTGAATTGTTGTGTTGTTGTTGTTTCCCCAGTGCTCCCATGCGGCAGTATCACTGTACAAGAAGATGTCCAGGAGTAACCCAGACTTGTTACAGCTGTGGGAGTTCTATGGACAGCCAAAAGTGGTGGTCAAGGCACCAGACGAACCTACATTGTAAGCATGGAATGACATAATCTGTGTAGAAATTTACAGAACAGAAAGAAACAAACATGCCGACACCCGGGATGGAACCCGGGTCGGCAGATTAGAAATCAAGCTTGCTACCTGTGTCACCACAAAAGCTCAGAGTTTCTTGGCAAAGACGGTAGGCGGTACTTGAACCCCACTGTTACGTCTGTGTAAAACATTAAATTTCACTTTGGTTCTATGGAGCTTTTTCCCCACAAATCTTGTGGCCATTCACTTCTAATCAGAAGACTGGTTTGAAAAATAAGAAGCTCCAATAGGAGCTCAGGATTTTATGTCTTTGCATTTGATTTATTTGATAAACTGTGTAATTCAAGTACTGTAAATGCAGAAACTTTCCTGGTGGTTTAATGTACGCAGTTTTCACGGTGCCCACTTCACCGCGAACATTTTTCCATGGCAGTAAGAGACTACAATGCATGGTGCTACCCCGAACTTAAAACCACCGCGAAAAGTCCTTTTCCCACTTCCATGAAATTAAATCCCTGCGAACTTAAATGCATTTACAGTATAATAACAAGTTATCATCCGGTCTAGAACATCCTTATCAAAAGTTATCATGGCCCTGGCAGGTATGACATAAATGTATGATATAATACTATCATGACTTGATGTTTTCTTGCTTCAGAATTGAGCTTGCCCGTCAGACCAGAGGAATAGGTCTGCAGACAACCCTAATACAGGACGCAGGCAGAACTCAGATCGCACCAGGCTCCAAAACTGTACTAGGAATTGGTCCAGGTAAGACTTACTTTGAGATACATTGTATTTCTAGTTCTGTAATAGTAACTAATACAGTCAAACCTGCCCAAGCGAGCACCTCTTCTTAGCAACCACCTGGCCATTTCGACCGCTTTCTCACATTGATGTAAGCATTGTAAGGAGCCTCTATGCGGATGCACGTGCGTGTGCTTGCTATTTGCCATTAAACACAATGAAAACCATTTAAACTATGCATCGGGCATGTTGTGAGACAATACTGTAAATGCATTTAAGTTCGCGGGGATTTAATTTCGCGGTAGCGGTAAAATGGACTTTTCGCGGTGGTTTTAATTTCGCGGTAGCACCATGCACTGTTGTCTCTTACTGTTATGGAAAAATGTTCGCGGTGGTTTTAAATTCGCGGTGAAGCAGCGCCGCGAAAACCGCGAACATTAATCCACCGCGAACATTTCTGCATTTACAGTACTCTTCTAACCGAGCACCTGACCAAATCAACTGTTTTTGCCCGGTCCCCCGGGTGGTCGTCTTTGGCAGGTTTGACTGTGCATGTATTTCTGTAATAGATTGACCATGATCATAACTCTGGTGGATATTTTGATTTGACCCCCCGCAGCAATTAAGTAATTATTTTAGATGTCTTAAACACCTGATTATTATCTGATGTGTGCACACCTAGGTGATTACTGATGCTGCATGAAGAGCTCTCTTTTAATTCACTATGTTTTCTTTATGGTGACACTTTCATGTGCTAGGCGTGATTTTGAGATAGAGTTAACGTTAAACCAGGGCTTCAGCCAGCTCGAAATTTTTTTCCGTCAGCCAATTACAATCGTCGCGAAAACCGCGAAAATTAATTAGAAGGACTGAACTGAGACCTTGAAAAACGGGTTTTAATGAGATTATTGTATGCGAAAGGGCGCCGACACACATTGTCAACAATCATAACAATAGCAAAACAAACAGTGTGTGGCTTTTACAGCCGTGGACGGCGTCCCCAAGCCGCCTGTAGCTTCCACCAAGGATTTTTGTCCGTCAAGGTTGACGGATTGGTTTTCAAATTTTTCCGTCAGACGCAGCAAATTTCCGTCAATTGACGGAAAAACGGACGCTGGCTAGAGCCCTGCGTTAAACTCTGTTCTGCATTTTGTTTTCATCCAGTGTTCCTATAAAGGACATGTATATCCAAGCATTATGGCATATAGAGTAAGGCCCCGTTCATGATGCAAAAAATGAAAAGGTTCTATCGGTTAGGCCTGGAAATCCGACAGCAAACGACAGGAAACGGTTTGCATTTTGCGTTCACGATGCAAAATTGCAAACCGTTTCAGTTCCTTGAAAAGGCATGGTAATGCACGGTAATGCGACCTCTGACCCCTGAGGTTGTTGTGATCTTGCCCAAACTTCTGTGTCAGATTATTGGTCTTTGATCGAAATTGAACCAATGTCTTACTGTATTCGAAGCTGGGTTCTGTTATGACCTTGAAAATGCCTCTGAAAACATTGTGGTCCCGATATATGCCATGCTATGACATTGCCACTGGATCTCCTGACACATTCCCGTTGCGATATCAGGACTGCTGGCTCCTCACTCGACTAGGAGGCGGCCAGATAATAAAAACGAATTTTACGATTAAAAACACAGCCGAAACACCCGAATGACGGATTAAAAATTGTACTTTTCCCCCGTGGCGCCACCAAATATGAACGCACATTACCCGGATGTAAAACGGATCGCGCCGCTTTTGCGTTCATGATACAAATTCGCAATTCCGGATAAGGAAGAAACCGTTTCAATACTACCTCGCGAGGAGGTTCCGAACAAAACGTTTCCTATCGCTTCAGATCCGTTTCGGACTGTCCATGATGACAAAACTTATCCGTTTCAGCTGGCCTAACCGATAGTAACCGATAGAACCGTTTCATTTTTTGTATCATGAACGGGGCCTAAGACTGTCACAGTACAATTCTATTCAACAACGGTGTTGATTCAGTTTAACACCTACATTTGTAAAGCAAACAGAAGGAGCGATTGACAGAAACGTGACCAATCAGAATAGCACAGAGTAATGAAGAAAGGGAGGAATGATCATTAATACAGTACTAAACATTAATTGTAATAACACAGTACTGAACAGTAAAAGTTACAAGATACAAGATAACTTTATTGGAGGTCGCAATGAGTTTGAGAAGGTTTGAAATGCCAATACTGCAATATTTGGAATATTTTCTGTGGAAATTTTGATTTCAAAATGCTATTAGTATTCTCCTTACAAATGTATGTACCAAAGAACAAATGTGAATTTTCACAAATTCGACAAAGAAATTAAAACGTATAGTACCAAGGCCAGGGATCTATAGATACAGGAGTTTGCAGGTTTGGGTAGGCTATATGATAATAACGTGAATGACCCGCCTGTTCCTCGTTCCTAGTTTGTGAAACTACCCCATCTAGCAGAGCCATGTGGCACTACATCCCTCTATATTTTCTGCAGGTCCAGTGGAACTGATAGACCAAGTGACCGGTCATCTAAAGCTGTACTGACCACTGCTGCTGCTGGGGTTTGGTGCCAAGGTCTAAGTCTCCAAGCAGATGTTTGCAATAGATTTTTTGTTGTTGTTCAGGGTCAATTAAATATCAAAATCTTTCATAAAGGACATATTTTAATAATTAAGGTTGGTGACCAGAAATGTGTGATAGCAATTATATAATACTACTACAATATATGGAAGGCACACAAAGTAGCATAATATGAACAAGAGTTCCGAGACCTCATACCTCCATTAAATATTAAGAGTTTTTACAAATTTCTTGTTTTATCTTGTCTCATCAATTCTGCAAATAATGACTGTAATTAGCATAATCTATTTTAGATGATGGTTTTGTCTACTAAAATGGAATGCATTGTAGAATGACATATAAAATTCTATTCCTTTGGCAGAATTCCATATTATATATTTATAGGGGATTATACAAACAGCTATCACATTTACACCATTGTCTAAGCGTTGTAATTTATGCCTTTAACTGCAAACTAATTTACACATGACTCACAAGTAGAAAATTGATATCATTTCCCAAGGAATTATGTTCACATTGCCAATGCAAATCCTTATTTGCATAATTTGTAACCTGTAAATGTTCCATTTGCCATAGGGTACAAATGTTACACATTATTACAAGTCCCATTATGCAGGGTTCTAGCTAGTGCATTTTAGCGTAGTGGGCCCCTACGCTAAAATTTGTGACAACTACGCTAAAATAAGAGCCACTACGCTAATCTTTAACCAGTGTAGTGCTGCTCTGCTATTATTTGCTTGTTCACCAATGTCTAATCAATGTCTGAACAATGAAAAATGATAGTATGCCATTCAAAACTGACCAAAAAATCCTTCAAATTACATGTGATATTAACAGGGTGCCAACTTTTAACTCTACATTGTCATAATCTCGTATCAAGACCCCCCTTCTCCTGATTGGTCATTTTGCAACCATGCCATTCCCACTACACTAAATGAAATCCTGGCTAGAACCCTGTTATGGTCATCCTCCTGGCCATGGTCCCCAACGGCTTAGCCAACTGCCTATGGAGTTTCGACACGACTGTGGTCCTTCTGCGTAGGAGAATGATTTTGATAAACATTGCAATATATAGACTAAGTTGAAGTTCACAAAAATGCCTTTAAGTTTGCAGTTTCAGAACAAGCTCCTTGATGGCCAAAACTGATTTTAATCTTCCCCAAACCTATCCACATACTCTATAATAACAATCATTACATACATCAAAATAAACAAATTTAAAGACACAGAAATCCAGAAGCAAAGACATGCCCCTCTTGGTGAATGGCATAGCCTACTCCAGCTGGAGGAATGTTCATAAGGTACTGTAAATGCAGAAATTTTCACGGTGGTTTTAAGTTCACAGTGAAGTGATCAGTGCGAACATAAAACCACCGTGAAAATTTTTCTATTGTAGTTTGAGACTGCTCTCTATTGCGCTAGCGTGAACTTAAAACACTCCGTTTTCCCGCTACCACGAAAGTAAATCCCCGCTCAGTAACCCTAAGTCATGTTTCGGCCTTTCAGCCTAATTAACTGCTGCCCTTACTTTCATGCGTTGTACAACGGTTACTTGATGTTTCTGTCTGGAATTGCTGACATGTTTTGAAGCTAACTATTGATTAGATGCAATCTGACTACATTCATTTCACATATACCTTATGCATATCTCAATATCAATATAATAAGCACTTGACAATGTTGGTACCTTCAAACACCTTGTGCATCGCACAGAAATATTTTTTCAATACAAATTTGGTATGTACATATGCAGCTAAGACCAATCTACAACATCCTGTTGAGACTATATCTATAACTGTAACTAGAAGAAAAATATCTCATGATATTTACAAAATTTTGACAAAAACAGACCCTTGGAAATATTCATGAAGCCATAGCTTAGCACTGGAACCCTCTAAGAAAACAGTCTCAACAGGAGATTGTTGTGCAATTTGTCTCCTTTCAACCCATATGCTTTGTAAGTTGGAAAAATGTTGCCTCAGCGTGCACAACTTTATAAAAAAAGTACTACAAAATTTTAACTTTTGGCATCTGTAGATGTGAAATCTGATCTTCTTGTTGTGATTTGTGAACAATATGGCCAATTAACTTGTTGACATAGCACCCTCACGGTAGGAAAGCAGACTACCTGGCCAGAACAATGGGTAGTTCATGGCTTGTTTACACCTTTACCTGGCTCCAGACGCAGCTTGGGTTGCTTTTAAAAACAATGCTAAACATGTTTTCAAGCTAGGTGGTGTAAATAACTCTCTTTACCCTATTACATGTTTTCAATTACAGTTATAAAACACTACTTTCCAAGAAAATTATGGTCAGGCCTTTGCAATATAAGAGACTATACAAATAAATGACAACAATGCATTTGATGATCATAAAACTAAGCAAATTGTACATGTGTATCCACAATTTTAACAAAGGAAAGAACAGGGTTCGTGGGCAATTCGTCTGAAATTTCTAATGTTTTTCTCTCTGCAATTACATCGAAGAAATCACTGAAAATCTTTTTGAGTCTTGAATCCCTTGTTCTATTGAAGACGACTATCTTGCGCAAGCGAGCAACTTTCCATGGGTTTTTAAGTCAAGGAAACCCCAGATTTCTCCGAACTGTTTGGTACAATAGAATGTTTGAAGTAATTTGAAGTTATTATTACTATGCTGTGTGAATTGTCAAAATGTGGATCTGACGTTACCAAACTTACAAACTAAAAACACTAGAAGTTTGTAGACACAGTAAACGTTTTTGAATTTGAACAGATTGTTATGTTTCTGAAGGAAAAAGATACTTAGCATTGTTTTTACTGGCCTACTGGCTTGTGTTGTTTTTGTTTCTTCCGTCGCAAGCCAGAAAAAAAGTACTGTGATGTAGGCTAAAACAGATTATAACATTTTTTTAAATCGCTATCCTGTAATGCTGGTACAAGCAAGGAGGTTATATAGATCCACATCGGAAGTTTTCTATCTTTTCTAACCATAACGTTTTATCTTATACATGGAACGCTTTCATCTGCGAACAGGGCATCAAACGTTTGACAATGTTTTTTTTTTTAAATTCCTTTTGTGACGAATTTTCTTTTCCCTTTAGAAACACCCTGCATTTTCTTTCAAACTGTGGCCTTTCTAGTTAGTTATTGTTATTGTTTAAGTTATTGGGTGGGCCGACTACTCACTCTTTGCAGCCAGGGGCTAAATTGCGAGTTCAATTTCTTTCAATACACATCCTAGCTTGGATTCCCAGATTGCCCTGTATGATGACCATTCACACTACACGGGGAGCCAGGTACCTTCTCACCTGGCCCAGCAGCACCCCACCTGAAAAGTTTTCACAGTAGGCGGAGAGGGGGCAATTATTGAACAATAGGGAAAATCTGTGAAAATTGGGGTCAAAGTTGGTTGCTATGTGTTGCTAGGGGAGCCAACACCCACTTTGCTGGGGGTCCCTGAACATGACTTAACTGCTGAGAGCGCGAACTTAAATACATTTACAGTAAATGTAACCTGGCCAACGGGCAACAGAACTTACCCTCCCAGGCCTTCTTATTGGGGTATGGGGATTGTAGAATTCGGAACAAAAATCCGGGAAATTGGCCAGTGGAGTCAGTCCACAATGAGGTACATGTTTCCCCTCCATGCAACTTCTCTGGTAGCAAAACTCTTCTGGTAAATTGTTCCATATGTCAATAAGCCATTAGCTGACAATGACACCATTGCGTCCAGTACGGCATCTGATGTCTTAGAACAGTTCAGGTGATTGGCAAAGAACTTTCCGACATGAAGCGCCGCCTGGCGAGATTTGTGGGAGATGCAGTACGGCGCGGTCAACATGATGGCCAGTTTGAAGTCCATATTTTCGTCGGAAATCTTCTGTGTCGCCACTTAATCTGACCCAGTGCCTTTTCTGAATATGGTGCCTTTTTTTGTCGCCCCCTAAGCTACCAATGTTCTGTAGGACCCGTTTCAACGCTTCTACTTAATCTATCAGTTCATTGTTCCATTTCACGAAATGTGGCAACGCTTTATAAGCTTGGTGTCATCAAGACGCTAGTCCACAGACCTGGCACCATCATAACAGATCCACCTGACAGGGAGACAGATATAAAAGCTAACGGCACAACCCGCCGTATGTGCAAATGCGTGCTGTCTACGTGCCAAAACGTGGGCAATCTTTTCGGATCTGTAAGTACCACCTCCGTACGAACTCGTAGGGAATTCGACGGATTTTAGAGCATTACGTGCAGGCAAAACTTTGTGTCCATCGGTCTGCGGATTCGCTCCCCGAATCAAGAGGCGGGCGAATTTGAACCTACGAACAAATGTACGGCGGGTCGTGACCTTAGCTTAACACTGCAACATCTTCTCGTGGCACCGAAGAACAAAACTATCAGAGAATAGAAATGTGCATGCGGCGTTGCACATCAGATTCCGTGCCAGGAAACTACTAAGAAAAGGACTTGCGAGGATTCCTTTATTGGCAAGACAGTACTAAGAACTGAAAAAAAGAAATCAGAAGTATGCAGGAACACAATTCTTTTCACCTTGGACGAACATATCACAATGTCTTTTGTTGATGTTGTTTGTGTAAACAAAACTTTTCATAAGATCACATTGTTACATATTTTGTTGTTTATCATAATTTTCTATTTTCAACTCGATATTAATACTGCCTACAAATGCCACATTAGAAAAATATGACTTTATCAAGGCCTTCTCAATGATATCCAACACTTGTATATTTGAAGTGTACATACGTTGGAAATTACTGATACTGTAATACTTTACTTTACTTTATGATGATAATTGATTAATATGTAGTAGAATTTAACAATTCATAATTTGTTTTTGTGAGAGTCTTCGGCTATTCGTAAAGATTACATGTATAATAGTTTACATTGCTGATCTAGACTTTTATGCAGGCTGTTTATTCATTGTGATATTTTCATTTATCTAACCTTAAAAAAAGCATATCATGTGCCTTATTGTCGGAGTCTTCGGCCGAAAATTCATGGTGAGTTTTTTTGGTGTTGGATTAAAGATTAAACTTTTTACTATGGTATTTACCAACACAGATGAGCTTTCATTCGGATTTCATTATTAGTTTCAATTCTTTCTTGGTTCTTCGTCTTTTTCTTCGTCAAACTTTTTTCTGCTCCAAACCACGCTTGCTGTATATATCTGCAGTGAAGGGCTCCTCATATGTGAGTAGGATTTTATAACACAGCACAATCAGACCACACAGGAGCAAGCCGGCAGGACTCCCCATCATGAAGGCCACGCCGACAAAGTTGAGGGTGGTTCCCCAGTACATGGGGTTGTCCAGCACGCTGAACGGGAAGCTGCCGATCCGCTCGTCAAGATGGATGCCGAAGTAGTCCCCCATGAAGGTGCAGTACCAGCCGAGCCGCCAGAAGGAGCTAAGCACAAACAGTGATCCTGTAACGGTATATGAAGAACACGTGTAGAATTCGAGGTCTAGAGGGGACCAATGTAGAATTTGAGGTCTAGAGGGGCGAGTAAGAACAGAAAGAAACAAACATGCCGACATCCGGATCGAACCCGGGTCGGCAGATTACAAATCCAACGTGCAAACCACAACACCAAAAGCTCTAGAGCCGTTGGCGTGGTCAATTTGGCAGCGCTTGAACCCCACTGTTACACACGTAATACAAATGAGATCAAAGACGAACGTCATAGATTGTTCACGATTTAATGATAAACTCACACTGCTGTTCACATCACTTTCCGCTTGCTCTACAGAATTTGCTACTCTCTGTTCGATAGATAGATTTAACTACATTCTGGGAGGCGATAATCCTCACTGAGTAGGCAAATATATCCTCGAATGCTTGTACCATAGAACCAATAGTGTAAATGATATGCTAGATCCAATATGTTGACTTATTCATACCTATAGATATCCATATATGTCCGTTTAGTTGTACTGTAAGTAGTTGTAATACATATAGACCTTACGAAAGTCGCTGTACTTTTGTCGTGTCAATAAAGATGTCTTTTTATCTAAATATTGGAGTGTTGCATTGGATTTCAGGTGGATATTAATAAATCGCTGTTGGGGATTAGAGTTTAATACACACTTTCCTCATTATTTCCATTTTATGCTAGATTTGAACTTTATTGTCTTTTTTAGGGGGGATGGGCCCCATAGGACTCATATAGCGGGATATTTTGGAGCTCGGGTGGCAAGGTTCGATTTTATTCCGACTAATCCTTTGCGGCACCCATACACTTCACTAACCAACAGTTTTCGGTCCATTTCGCTCTCTCTTTATGTTCCATTTCGTTCTTTTTTTTATTTATTCGCACATATCACATGGATTAAAAACAAATTGATATACAGAATTGAAATATATGCAGGGGTGGGCAAAAGCCTACGTAGCTTTTCTTGCCATACCCCCCTCCCCCCGAACTAAGTAGCATGAAATAATTGAATTATACATAATGAAATTTAACGAAAAAACACTAAACATCAGTTAAAATCATAACATAAACTATACTAATGGAATAGAAGTTATGGTACAAATAATCAAAAGAAATGATAAATATAGAACATAATTTACAAATCATATAGAATTAAGTCGAAATTTCACAAAAAAGGAATGATCTAATTCGAACTTTCTGTACTATGGATCCCCATTGAATTAGACGGAGGCATTTAGTATAAATTAACTTACCAATGCCGGCAATAGCATATCCTACTACCGGTAGCTGTATGGCAGAGAGGGATGGCTGGCCTTGCAGGGCTGTCATGTACAGGGAGTCCCTCACCATCCCCATCAGGAGAATGGTCACGGCCATCACACTACAGGCGGTATATTTGGAACGGAACAAGTTGGTCATCCAGCGGGTGCGATACTCCGACCTGGGGACGGAAAATAGAAAATATGACACCTTTGTAGTCTGTCAACATTATGTATGTAATCATACCAAGTTTTTCCGAGTCTTTTTCAACATCATTCCCAAACACAATGACACTGTATCAAAGAGTAGCGACACAACAATGTACTTAACTCGTATAAGTTTATCTAATTTTTAATTGTAGAAAAACACCTATGAAAAAAAAGTTGTATTGACTTTAGAAGTAGACCTCAACGGCCAGTTTGTAACAATGCCTACGCGTGCGCTTGCATTGTTCTTCTATAATGCCCTTCTATTTTATGTTTTAAGAGTTAATGGTAATATTATCATGCATCCCAGTTTTTACACATAACGGAATCACAGTTGTTGAGTGGTAAGTTAATGATTTACATGTTATATCATGGTCCTGACGGAGACACCCTGATTTTCCCAGCCTGGAATCCTGGACTGTTTCCGGTGCATACGCAGCCCGGCGGCGGCCAAAGGGCTACATGCCCCCGACGATTTTAAATTTGTAGCCCCTGGAGTTAAATCTTAATTTCTTAGAGAAGCCATGAGCAATTGGGAGCTAATAGAGATCGAGTTCCAACTCTAAAGAAGGATTGTTGAAGGGGTTATGATTTAGCGCGAGGGGTCTTGTATCCTGGCTATGAGAATTCGATCTGCGAGGGTCCTTGAAACCGCCTGAAGTCAAGGCTACCACAATCAGTGTGTCACCATGAAACAGTGCCCCTCTGATCTCTATTAGAAGCCTCCGATCTCTATTGGGAGCCAATAGAGATCGGGTACCGGTGTCAACTCTATACAAGGCTTGTTGAAGGGGTTATAATCTAGCGCGAGGGGTCTTGTATCCTGGCTAAGAGAATTCGGTCCGACGGTTCTCGAAACCGCCTGTAATCAAGGCTACCACCTAATCTCGAACCAGATCCACGGTGCGTTATGTATAGTATCAAACTCTGCCCGTTGGACTCCCTTAGCCGGCTATAGTCCCTGGCCAGCTTTGATACTATCTTATGGCACCGTAGGATCTGCTTGGAGATTAGCTACCACCCACAATGAGGGTGTCACCATGAAAAAGTGTCCCCCGAGGCATTATTTCAATGGCCCTTTGCCAAATTTGCATGTCTCCACCCATCCGCCTGCACCATGCAATACGTAAACCATTACCCGTGACCGGTACCCACCTGCACATTACCGTCCATATCCCAGGCTTGAGGATGATCCCCAGCGCCGCTATCAGCATGTTGGGGTCCTCCAGACGAACGTACTCCTCTAAAGCAGCCATTTTGTCGGTGCCCTGAACCTTACACTTTGAGAGGACTTCGTACCCTCTGCGCAGACCCATCGTAATGTTTTTCTTGATCTTTGACCGGACACGAAATACCGAGCAAACAAACAGTTTCTGTAAGGTTTAGCCATTCCCTCTTCTGCCTACGTATAAGCCCGCGCCATTTTTTTTCGAAAACCTGTTAGTCGGGTGATAGGAGGCTAGGGCTGTGGATCCATTGTTATTGAGTTACCTTGTTAACGTTACTGTGAATCTTTAAAAAAATGTACGTGGTAGTTTTATTCGTGCTGTAACTTCGTAACTTCACCACCGCGAAGATGCATTTCCAAAGCGTCACAACATATCAACAGAAAGTTTTAATCACGAACACAGGGTTTGCCGAGTTTTGCTCCTATCGCAAAATTAAATCCCCGCCAAAATTTAGTATTTATGGTGTATTTTTACCTGCATGTATGCAGGTATGGTTTTGATGCTGGTGGAAACTTTTCGGTAGCCGGGGATGTAGGGCGCTGTATCTCGTGAACGGATGGTGCGAGCACGACGATTTTTGGTACGTGGGTTGGGGGTGGTAGCCTGACACTCAGGTGTGATTTTGGGCCTCCTGGCGCTTGACCTTGACATCGAAGGTGGCATTTTTTGTGTTTTTGGGGCACTTTTGGCGCTGTGTGTCCGGAACGATACGCGCGATTGCGACGATTTTTGGTGCATGGGTGGGGGGTTGTTGCCTGTTGCCTAGGATTGACTTTGGGCCTTGTCGCGTTTGAACTTGACCCGGCAGGTCGAATTTTGTGTCCGGGAGGGGTGTTTCCGGAGTTATATCTTCTGAACGGCTGGTGCTGGCGCGATGATATTTGGCACATGTGTCGGCGGTGGCTGAATAATGCTCAATTTTGATTTTGGCGCCCTTGGTGCTTGAACTTGACATTTTAGGTTACTTTTTGTGCGGGCACGGGGCGTGCGCTGTATCTCCGGAACGCAAGGTGCCATTGTGTTGCCATTTGGTACGTGAGTTGTTTGTGGTGTCCTGGTGGTCAGGTTTGATTTTGGGCCTCCTAGTGCTTGAACTTGATACTGTATAGGTTGACCCTGTTTTAGTGTGGTTGGGGCATCCTCCCAATATCTGCTTGGTTTTAAAAACAGATTATGGTTGGGTGTAGAACCATCATCTGGCCTGGGCCACCTTCAATGTATCAGGTTACTTAGTGGCACTGACAGTTTGCCAGATGACGGGAGTGTACAAGATTATATATCTGTTGGTCAGGTATAATTGAAGTTTGCTTATTACTCTTTGTGGTGTTTCTAGAGCTGTATAGTACTGAGTTTTAAGTTCCGGTACAAGTTCCTTTACCCTGTTGGCAATCATGGTTGAACTTGAACTTAAACAGAAGAAGATGCAATTTTCTAATGTGGAGGAGAACTGTATAGAGTGTGGGCATAAGAGAAAGGTATGTGTATGATTTGTCCTGTGTTTCTTTTTGTTTCTTTGGTAATGCCATTTCCATACTGTATACAGGTAATTTGTTGTTTTGGGCTAGTCATATTCGCTTGGTTTTTGGGCCTGCTTAATCTATGGTACAGGCAGGGTTAAGTGGTGGAGGCTTAGCTTTGTTCTGTTTTAAATTCAGTATCGTTTGTTGCATTTTGTCGCGGCAAATATATGATGAAATTTCCCTTCTAAGCAACTGCTCATTGGTTTGCGGGGATGTTTGCTGGGTGTTTGCTTTGACTACAACAGCTTCTGAACTTTTCAAAGCTTCCATTGCCAGCAGCTTGCCATCTATAAATGGGATTGACAAGGACATTTTTCATAGTAAATTATGCTGTTAAATTTGGCTTAGATACTACAGGAGATTTAGGTTTGGGTTGGATGGATTGAATGAAAATATCGTACCACCCTGGGGACTAACTGTTGCTGCTGCATGGGGGCTACCACTATTCATGTTGTCTAATGTCTATGGAACTACAGATAAAAGTATCATTGGTCAAATTATGCGAGTAAAACATTCCGATGTCAAGTGAATAACACCCCAGAAATAAGTCTTTAATGAATATCATTGGAAGAACACAAACCAAGGAGACTTAGCAGCTGCATTAGGTCAGTACATTGAAATAGGAAGATATTAGTATATCATGTGACAGAGTAACTACATGTGCATGGGCCATCTGAGACAAAAAAAGGTAGCGTCTCAACAACTTCAAAGTACTGTGGTTGGTTACATACTTAAGAAATCCAAAATAAGTAATGTTCATCCCTGTCCAAACTTACAAATTCAGAAAATGGAATTTCAGAGTCAGACTTTTGCATGGTGCACAACCAACACAGTAAAAAGCTCATTTTTCCAACCACGTACCACAGACAAAAAGGCAAAAATACACAAGAGGTCTACAGAAGCCCAATACATTTCATGCAGGCCTGAGGTCTACGAACTCTTGTTGGTCACTGTTTTTGTGTTTGTGTGTGTGTTTGTGTATATATGTGTGTATGTTTATGTATGTGTGTGTGTTTGTGTGTATGTGTGTTTGTGTGTATGTGTGTGTGTATGTGCATGTGTGTGTTTATGTGTTTGTTTGTTTGTGTGTATGCTTATCATGAACCAGTCAGACGAATCTAGAAGAGTGATTTAGTGATACCAGCTTACGCCGGAGGCCTTTTGATCCCATGTTGAACTCCGTCTGAAGCTGTATTGTTCTCTAACGTACTACGCCCAGTGCATGGGTCTGAATAATAGGAACCGATCGCGAAGTAATTATATATAATGGTTGTCTGGTTCTGTAAAGGCCATTGAACTGGCGCGGTTTGACAGAGATTTACTTCTAGAGTTTGCTGATCAAATAACCATCGTACAAATCATAGCAATTCCTCGTAATAATTTATGTATATTATAACTTCCTTAAACAATCTTACATAACCATTTAAGAGAACTAACTGCAGTCAAGAGACTATGTAGTAGAGAATAACATTAAAATGTTTTTGCATGAGAAAGTTCGTCGACCGCAGCTTGACCGCAGTTTACCTGGACATTTAATCGGAGCCTTTTTTTGTATAATACCTGTCACACAGGCTGTTGAAATCATGGTACCAGCTAACCGTAGTATTAGCTTTGTTGCACCACAATTGTTGGTACAAGATACAAAGTATTTCAAACTTTATTTCTGGGCACTTTCAAGTACTGTACCAGACTATGTAGTACTGAATGGCACGAATATGTACTTGCACCAGAAAGTTCATTGACCGCAGGTTGACCGTGGTTCACCTTTACATTAATTCACCTT
The DNA here is from genome assembly GCF_000003815.2 of Branchiostoma floridae. Lineage (NCBI taxonomy): Eukaryota > Metazoa > Chordata > Leptocardii > Amphioxiformes > Branchiostomatidae > Branchiostoma > Branchiostoma floridae. Next base: position 211,056 of record NW_023365788.1, read on the forward strand.
ACCGGTAACTGACTAATGTAAATGCCTTTGGCTATCATGCAAATAAATACATATTTGGTTTATTAAGACAGTTCTTTATTACGTATATATTATAATAATACAAACACCTTATCATTGCTGTCAGCGCAGTCGTTAGCATACTATTAGTAAACAAAAATCCCCACTTTACAACACGTGAAAAGTAGTCAAAATTATATATAAATAATAGAGATAACCTTATCAACAATCTTCCGTACAATATAAAACAGTTAGATTGAAAAACTAAAGTAAATTCACAATATTCAACAATTGCATTAACATAGAATAGTTTCAATATATAATATGAATCAGTCAGAACTACATTTACAAGCAAATATTTAGACAAAGTTGGTAATAAGGACCAAGTAGTACGTAGTACCCACGCAGTTAAGAAAAGAATACACAGTATTAAACGGCAAAATAACATGCAAATATAATATATGCTCCAGACAAAGTCGGTAAGGACCAAGCAGTACGTAGTACCCACGCAGTTAAGAAAAGAATACACAGTATTGAACGGCAACATTACATGCAAATATAATATATGTTCAATTCCCATTATGTATAATGTAAGCCATTAAAATATGACTTAAAGAAGACATGTTGGTAAAAAAAAGTTTGTTTTTACAGTGATAGTAAATGTTCTTTTGAAATAGTCTCTACAACTTTCCTTTTGTTATAGAACATCATAATACAATATTTTATCCAATCCTAAAATTCGCTTGTTGGTCAAAAGTTGTCATTTACATAGATCAAGTAACTTTGACTTCAAATGTGGCAAAGGAATAATGTCATTTCAATAACCCATTCGAACAATGACATGATTTGAATAATGTCATTCAAATATTGGCATTCTTCTAATGCCATTCGGAAAAAAATGTATTCACAAAACGAATAATATCATTCAGGGCTCTAGCCAGCTCGAAATTTTTTCCGTCAGCCAATTCCCATTGTCGCGAAAACACTATTCCAGGAGTTAGAGAGACTGAACTGAGACCTTGAAAAACGGGTTTTTAATGAGATTATCGTATGCGAAAGGGCACCGACACACATTGTCAACAATCATAACAATAGTAAAACAAACAGTGTGTAGTTTTTACGGCGTCCCCAAGCCGCCTGTAGCTTTCATCAAGGACTTTTGTCCATCAAGGTTGACGGATTGGTTTTAAAATTTTTCTGTCACACGCAGCAAATTTCCGTCAATTGACGAAAAAACGGACGCTGACTAGAGCCCTGATATCATTAAATGATTGTATTCAAATGTCATCGGAATAATGACATTCGTATCATACAATAGAATTCCAATGGACACATTCGAATTAGAATAGACATGGAAGTGTGATGGACAGCCTATTTCAGTCTGATCTTGTCACTCGATATAATGAAGTCCATCTATAATATGACATCCATACTTATGACATCCACCTATATACAGATTTTTTTAATAAACTAAACTTTAACTGACCAACACTAAATTGATTTGGACTTACCCCAAATTTTCGGCAGACTCCGTCAACCTTGATCACGGAATAGACCCATCTACTCTAGCTTCCGGATGTGACGTCGGAGACACGTGACTACAGCAGAGGGTAGTAAATGCCAGATATCCTGTGCCCCCCCCCCCCCCCCCCCCGTCTCTGTTCGGCGATGGAACAAGGCTGACGGAGTCGGCCGAAAATTTGGTGTAAGTCCCAATTAATTTAATGTTGGTTTAGTTAAAGTTTAGTTTATGTCATTTACCAAGACAGATGAACTTTCATGCTTAGCTGTACACAGTGTCTCATCACTCTAGATCATCCCGAACACCACTACATTTACCACGACCATTATCACGGTGAAAATAGCGAAAAAAATCCTGTCAATACGCGAAGCCACCTCCCTCCACTCATACAAGGCTTCATCAATCTTCCTCTTCTCTTCCCGGCTCATTCTGGCGGCTCTCAGGTTATTCACGATGACGTCCATCTTGGCTAGGAGAACCGGGTCCATGGAGTTGTTGTTGTTGTTGTTGTTGTAAGACTTGGTGAGATGAGTCGTCTCCATAGCAGAAGTGCTGTAGGGCCTTTTCATCCTACTGGTTCTGCCGGACAGCGCCGACTCCAGGTTCTTCCAGATGCAGGAGTTCAAGGTGACCCCAGAGGCGTCCGGAGGAAAGCTGATGGAAAAATAAATGGTATTAGACCATTGTTGCAATTTTTTTTGCCACACTTCGCTAAATACAGGTTACAACACAACACTGCTGCGGAGCAGACACAATTACATGAAACAGATACAAAGTAAAATTAACATTAGATAAACTAAACTTCTCCTCTCCATTCAGTTATGGTAGGGATAAAGGAACAGGCATGTTGTTGATACTCCCTAATCAAACGAATGTATTACAGTTAAGGCAGGCCAACGTTATTGAAAAGTTTTACCCCTTTACTTTGATATACTAAATAATACGTGTCTGTCATGCGTAGAAAATATTGTTTGGGGCATTTGAGCTCGATTTCAGCTAATATCGTCCTTGTTAATCGTGGTTATGAATGAAGAAAATAACTTTATTGTATACATTCAAGCCTGGACGGGCTAGGTACAGGTCACTGAGAACAGACATAACAGACATATGCAGAAACAACAAGATACAATTTAACTATTTGTAGGTGCTAAGGCCCCCTTTCCACTAGACGGCGATCGCGCTGCGCTCTCACTGCGACCTGAATAGGATTTGTGAGAGCGCCGTCCTAGTGGAAAGGAGATTTAAGCTATCAGGATGCTCAACACCTCGCTTCTTTGTACAAGGGTTGGCATCCGTCTGTCTCGGAAGACAATGGTAGGCAGACAGGGTGGGTTTTAAGGCGACCAGTCTGCCTGGCCTGCGCTTGGAGAAGGTGAAGGAGGGGTGTGCACCAGCGTTCCCGCCAGGTTCTTGAAAGTATGCGTCCAAATATTTGGGAGGGGGGTATTTATCGCATTATATTCTAGGGGCCCTGTGCACTTCCTTCTCCACCTTCTCGTCTACTGGCGCACTAAGTCCTACAGGGGCAACTGTATGCACCGTGTAAGATGGCCCCAGCAGATGCAGGTTTATTGCTTAGAGTTTCCGTCTTCCGACCAAGGATGCAAGGGGTTCCTCCCACCCCTAACTCGTGTGTCATGGCAGGTGCATCATGCCCGAACATGCCCCTAAGGCCTGTCACTGCCACAAAGCCCTGCCACTAGCCACAGCTAGGTGCTCATTCACACCTGAGTTAAGTGAGGAAAGTCGTCGTGTAAAGTGCCTGTCCCAAGGGCACAAGATCGGTGACACGGCAGCCGGATTCGAACTCTTGGGACCTCTTGGGCCTGAGACCAACGCGCTGCTGATTGCGCCAAGCGATCCCACAGTCGCACACTTGTACAAGGGTAGATATAAGTTATAATTAAGATAAGAATATGACGTACCTGATGCTGCGGCGTCGGAAGCATCTCCAGAAGAACCAGTCGGCCCACTTGGACGGCGCGTCCAGCCGGAGGAACGTCTTGAGCCCGGCCGGGGGAGGCTGCGCACGGAAACTGCCGAAGTGCAGGCTCAGGATGACCACATTCATGGCGATCGCCAAGGCGTTGACGAACAGAACTGCGCCGAAGTACTTCCCTAAAAGCAGAAAGATACTGTAACTGTAGAAACTCTCGCGGTGGTTTAATGTTCGCGGTTTCGCGGCGGCCGCTTCTCCGCGAATTTAAAACCACCGCGAACAGTTTTCTCATTACAGTAAAAGACAACAATGCACGGTGCTACCGCGAAATTAGAACCACCGGGAAAAGTCAATTTTTCCGCTACCACGAAATTATATCTCCGCGAACTTCAATGCATTTATAGTAGCTATTTTTTTTTTGTACATCTGACAGGCAAGAATAATCAAATAAAATAACCAAATAAAATGATAACTATTAAAGTAAAGTATGTAGTCGCATTGTCCTGACCACAGGTCGAAAGATAGATGGATCCAAGCAGGATATTTGTTTTACTACATACACATTAGCATTTTTGGCCCTGGTTAGACTGTGTAAGATCAAATTGGACCAGTTCAATCAAATCGGTGAGATTTCCTGAGTAAGAACAGTACTAGTCCGATTCTGGATTGAATGAATCGATGCAATCCACCTCTCGGCTTGTTTTGGGTGGATACAATCGAATTGACCAGCAGCGTTTGATTTGTGTAAAATGGACCTATTGACAACAGAAATTACACTTTAGTGCGATAGATATTCTAACATACATAAAACTCAGGAAGCTCAGCCACAGGCGATGCCGATGAACAAGACGAAGTGGGGAGAGATGAAAAAAGACTGATTGTTGATGCAGAGTGTCCAGACCACTGCATCGGCAGAACGCAGTGGACTAGTACTACTACATAAAACTCAGATGTAGAACGGATCTGGAAGCTGTAAGCACCCTCAGGTCTTACCTATAATGGGCACGTAAGATGATGTTTTCGGCAGCTGCCCTGCCACCACCTCCATGTTGACTGTGTTGGCCAGTAGCGCCGTCAGAACCATCGTCATTCTCTCTCCGGACTCGGGCGGCGTCAGGAAACCCAGCAAACTGCAAATACAACAGTACAGATCTATACAATGTAGGTGGCGCTGTTGCGGCGAGAACACAATCCCAGGCGTGGCTAAGTTGGTATTCCCCCTAATCCTAGTTCATCACTATCCCTGGGGATGGCTTTCTTATCTATACCACCTCCTTGACCTGACATTGGTTATATAAAGCAGCGAGAAGCATATACAACTATATACAAAAGAAAACTTTTAGAAGGGTAAAACAAAGCAATGACACCTCTGTGTATTTTCCTAACAATGGCTATTAAAACGCTGACGTTTCTTAGGCAATCGTATAGTTGATACTGATTCGATAGTTGTAGAAACGGCACTGGTGTAGTGAAGACTAGGCTACCACACTACTGTCCAATTGTGTATCTTGAAATGTCTGTTACATCAATTCTTGCTACAATGCCTATGGTCAGAGTATTTTTGTTTCTTTGCTCATTTTGTTTCCTTATATCTTGTTTCTCTCACTCTATATTTAGAGTCTGGATAGGATGTCATCCATTAAAGCTTGCTGTGGCCTAAAACATAGCCATCTTCCAACGCCGGGACATCCAACAGCCAAACTGCCTGTCTGGATGTACCCTGCTTTCTCAACCGTCACTCTTAGTTCCTGACCACCCTGCTTATTAATGTTAATGAGCTTACCCTTATATACGCAAGACCCCTTTTAAAAACTGAAAGGCATATTCTCTGATTGGCTGACAGTTGGTTGGGGGGGGGGGGGGATTGAAAGAGCAGGTTGCATCCAGACAGGCGGTTTGGCTGTTGGATGTCTCTGCGTAGGAGGATGGACATAGCTAACGAACTCACAAGCCATATGGAGATATGCATACCTGATGAGCATTAAAACACAGGCAGGCACAAAGATGTAGTACTGATAGTAGAGCGGCCTCCTCTTCATCACCAGGGTGAAGGTGACGTCAGGAAAGGGTTCGGGACAGCAGCTGCAAAGAAGAGGAGTAAGTTTAAGTCTGTTGGGTCTCAATTATACAATTTGTAGCTAAGAATATCCCGACAATATTTGCTGAGTCAAGTTCCTCAGCGACACCCCAATGGGGTTTTTGGAGGGTAAAGAAGATGAAGATGAAGTTTCGTTCTTGCTATGGGTGCTGTAACGTTGACCCACACCACATTGAAAAACAGTGTTTTTGAGATCATGTCAAAGATATTTGATTTGACTTGATTTATTTATTTGCACATTTAAAAAAAACATAAAGCTTGTACATACTCTTCCCTTGTCAATATTTACAGATTACAATACAGTTTAACAACTCAAAAAGTAAGAAAGGTTGAATGGATATGAAAATCATACATTAAACAGTAATGTAACAAGGATATCGTCAAACCCTTGGAATTGATTGGCATTCTATGACATAAGTATACGTTTTAGAAGTTCTTATTCAATCTAAATGTATTTGCTCTTTTTACAGATGCTTTGAGTGGGACCGGTAGCCCAATGGCAGCATGTTCGCCACGGGACTGTGAGGTCTCGGGTTCGACTCCGGCTGCCGTGTTACCGATTTTGTGCCACTTTGCACGACTTTCCTCACTTTACTCAGGTGAAACATGAGTACCCAGCTTCGGCTAGGACCGTCCCTCGAATAGGACGTTAAATGGAGGTTCCGTGTATGGGGAGAGCCACGCCCCATGCACGTTAAAGAACCCCCACACGTGCGATGGTGTGGTGTGCGATGGTACAAATCCTTCCGTCTGGAGTTGGTGATTCACTTCAAATCACCCGGTTGGAGGCCTGGCAAACCTGTCTCGTATCAGCCATACGGTGATTTACATCATTCATGTACGAAAGTTGATTAAAATATAATATTAAAATGTCTTACTTGTAGTAGTGAACGTGTCGCTCTGCTACCAGGTCGGTGACTTTCCATTCTTCCATAGAACCCAGGTTGGCGATATCTCCTTTTGGGAATCTGTTGAAGCAAACGATACATCTGTTAGATATTACCTACATTCATAACAAAACAACTTCAGGTGCTTAGTTACGCTTTACTTACTTCTGGAGAGGGATCGTCAGATCTGTTGGAAATGAAGAGAATGTGCATGTCCTAAAAGCCTATTTTTGTTACCAAATGAAATAGTTCGAACACTCGCCTGTAATATCTATCTCCAAAATGTCAGAAAAAAATTAAAAGGCTTCTTACAAAATGTAATTGTGAGATTTTGTGTATTTACATATATATATATATAGAGTATATAGTAGAGTAGATTCATCCCTCAAGCTACTGACATCTTGCACACTGCAGAAAGACATCTGGAGCCGCATAGTTCAAGTTTTGAACTTTTTTTCAGCCTGTCAGCCTATATATATATATATATATATATATATATATATATAACCTCCTTGCTTACACTTATCTTAACAACCTATGATGTCATCAAAATCCACCCACCGCGCATGCCCCCAATTGTGACCTTTCACCTTCATTCGTTAATGTATAGGTAGTGACAAAAAGGCACCCGATCTGCGATTGTGACACCTACCGATTCACGAGGTCCATTTTAAGTCCGTCGTACGACCAGGAGCCGAATTTGAGCGGACAGACTTGGATATCTTCGGGGAAGTACACGATGTTGACCCGGCAGGCGGCCTTGTACGTGAAGGGGTACAGAAAGGCCACCGAACCGTCGGGCCGGATCGTCGCCTTGAAGTCCGGATTCTCCACAAATCCCTCGTCAAACACACTGTGGAAGAGTTTCAGGAGAGATAGATACATCAAGTCTATGTCTTTATGTCTGATAGACTTGATTTTAGTTCATTTGTTGTTTTCTTCGCACGTACACATATACACACAGACACAGAGAGAGCAGAGGGAGATAAAGACTGGAAGAGAAACGTACATATTATACATGTAAGTAAAAGGGAGAGAGATGGGGGGGGGGGGGCAAGCACAAAAAATAATCAAACACAAACGTATTATGTAATGCGGTAAGGGAAAGAGAAACACATACATACACGAACGCACACACACACACACACGCATACACACATACACACGCGTACACACACACACACACACACACACACACACACACACACACACACACACAAGCACAGACCACAGATGTTCACACAGAAAAACATATCAGAGTAAGGGAGAGAGAGGAAGAGCGATAGCGAATAGTGAGAGAAAGAGCGATGGCGAGAGAGAGGGAGGGAGGGAGAGTGAGAGAGAGGGGGGGTGAAAATGGAGGAAGGGAGAGGTAGGGAGGGGGAGGTAGGGGCAGTGAGAAACAGAAATTTTTGTGAATTTGTGAAATAAACAGGTACCTGTTATACAACAAGATGTCCGGACTCCAGATTTTACTGCCCTGGATTCGAAGTAAGTCCAATCCGTTGTATTCCGATGGATCCCACGTTAAAAATGGGTCCGTCCAAAACTGAAAAAAAAATTGGAAAAAATGTAGGTCTTATATTGCACAGAATGAATTACGACAAGACATATAATATATATTATCTGAAAAACCTCTGTGTTATCGTGAGGTATCGTGTGGAGCAATCGGTAATGTGTTTGGCCCAAAAGTTTGAAAGGTACCAGGTTAAAAATCCCCGATATATCCCGATGTTGTGCCCTTGGTAAGGTAACTTAACACGATTTTCCCACTTCACTCGGCTGTAAACGAGCACGTAAAAGAACTTATCATTACACATATCAGAAATAGCAGGGGTCTTTCTGGTTGTCACCAGTGGTTCAAATCCCACAGTCCTATACTGGCGGTAACTTGGGCGATTTAGCCCCGCCTTTTGTATGCTCCTCGCAATTCAGCCCCTGGCTGCGAATAGAGAGTAGTCTGTCCACCCAATTACCAATAACAGTAAAGAAATATAGAAGCTTTTTGCAAGTTCGTGCCCGAGGGCTAATTGCAAGTGCATGGTATAAACATAGGAGATATACAAGTGACAATGAACAGTTATGAACAATATTTTACTCTAATACTAGTGTTGGCTATTTTTAAACAGGTTGGGTTTGACTTCTTTTTTTTGGAAGCAGAGGGAGACGAAAAGCCCCTCAAATTAAGTCGACCCACCGAATAACCAATAACAATGCTAAAGACTAAAGCTATGAACATGTAACAGATGATATGTTTAATTTACAAATAAGTAATAAGTGTTGACATACCAGTCTCATCCAAAGGTTGGCTGTAAGCATATGATTCCTGTCGTCCTGTATAGCAGGCAAAAATTATATTGAATATCGAAACATTTTTTTTTTAATTTCTTGGAGCAAGTTTTTTTTATCTTTTAATCAACATATCCACGTATGAAATTAAATTTAGTTCTGTGAGGTTTACACAGTAAATATCAATAACTTCCTCGAAAAATGCTTGAAATGCGATTGACTGAAATACGAGTAGCTTCTTAAGGTGGGTTCACACGTGCGCATATATTTAAGTCCGTATGAGGCGCACATGGGAGTATTTGCCTCCACCAGGCCCACACAGGTCGTTGTAAATATAATGGAAATTGGACAAACGTAAATAGGTAATATGTCAGACGAGTTAGCTGGGTCGCTAACCATACTTCTCGGCCAGCTAACTCATCTGGCATGTTATGTATCTATATTTGTCCAATTTGTACTATTTTTCCCGCGACCTGTGGAGCCTGGTAGAGACTAAGAGCTTCCTAAGCACTTCAAACGGACTTGAATATATACGCATGTGTGACCCCACCTTTAGGCCGCAAAGGCCACAGTAAAGTGCCCTAGCCGGCGATCGCGGTGCGCTCTCTCTGCGGCCTAAAACGATTGTGTGTAACCGTCGACTTCATAAGTATATCATAAGAAATAAATATCATAAATGTGTGACTGAAATGAAAACAAAACACACAAATCGTAATAAAAAAAGTCGTTTTATTTTCTACACGCATGTATACAATTCGTTTAGCGATCTGTCAAATTTGAGGTCGCAGAGAGAGCGCAGCGAGGGTGCCGTCCTAGTGGAAAGGGGGTATGATTAAGGCCTAACCTTCGCTTTCAGAATAGCTATATCATACAAAACGTAAATGTGTGACTGAGAAGACAACAAAACACAGAAAGTGTAAACAGATTCGTTTCTTTTCTATACAATTCGTTGAGGGATACGTCAAATTTTAGGTCACAGAGAGAGCGCGGCGAGAGCGCCGAACTAGTGGAAATGGTTATAAGATCGCCGTCATAGCACTGGAATGGGGAGCGTCCATAAATACAGACATACCATGTGTAGATATTCCGCCACCGCGATGTCGATGGTGACGTTCACGGCGTCCGACACGTTTCTAACGGGCCGGCGGTCGGTGTTGTACCCCGCTAAGAGATTCGTTATCAGCTGTTCCTCGGGAGATTGTATATCGCTGCCAGATGTCACTTTAAAAGAAATATATTGGTTATCTTACCACGGATGTACTTGTGTACATTACTCAAATTAGAGCCTGATTTGCATCATCAAAATATTATGAAGTAATTTTCCAACTTAGCTATGTTTGTGTGTGTGTGTGTGTATGTGTTTGTATGTTTGTATGTTTGTGTGTGTATGTGTGTGCGTGTGTCTGTGTTTGTGTGAGTGTATTATGTTTGTGTATGTGTATGTATGTATGTATGTATGTATGTGTGTGTGTGTGTGTGTTTGCGTGTGTATGTTTGTGTGCGTATGTGTGTGTATGTATGTATGTATGCATGTACTAGTATGTATGTATGTGTGTCTTTGTGTATCTTGTGTGTTGCATTTCCTATACCTATAGACACTTGGTTCACCATGCACACCCTGAAGGCCAATTGTTCACAATATATCAAATATCACACCACAAGACGAGATTTTTTCCCTATCGCCCTTCTAATTGGCTTTGTGACCAAAGTTTTGTCAGGCCTTGTCAGACACATTGTATTTAGCCAAATTACTTGGTGACTTTAGTAGAATTCTGAATGTTAATTGATGCACGTGGGACTAGGAGGTATTTGCTCGTATGATATGAAGTAATATGCATGTTCATTTCCTAAATTTAATATCTATTGGAAAATAACATTTTCTTCTAAAAGTAGGACTTATAGGACAATATGAGAAATGGATTTGTAGTGTTATATAAGGGATTGCACGGCTAAGTCAGCATTTAGGGCGCGGTCACATTAGACGTGCGATCGTCGTACGATTTTGACGCCATAGGATTTTCAAGCAGGCCGTGACAGAGCCAACTACCGACATGGATCCCAAACAGCATTTTGTGTAGTACGAAGACAGTCAAACTTTACAGGAGACGTACATGTTTCCCTCCATCCTGGTTATTTTCGATCGTACGACGTTCTCACGACCTATGTGACCGCGCCCTTAATACCCACATTATCCACGATCTTCGGGCGTATCGATGGAAGATCGGCCATATTTAAGATCGACAGAAGGTTGCGCGTATTTTTCACCTGAAAATTGTTGCAAAATCGTCGTCCAATCGATTTTAGACAAATGTAACAGGGGTACTACGCAAAAGGGTTTGATGGGCAAACAGGTTAAGATGAACAACTCAACAACTCCTACTCTTTGACCTACGACACATGTCATGTTTACTTAACAGTGCAGAAAGCATAATCTACGAGGTTTCACTGTAAACATGATGAAATTTGTGTAAGTGTGTACTTGCATATAGGTATATTGAGGTAAGCTAGTACATATTTTAGAAGAAAATGACTGTTTAGACTTGTTAATCTTTAGAATTCTTGAGAGACGAAAATTTGCGACCTAATCGATTGGAAGTAATACTATTTATACTGGTCTTCTTATTCTTTCATTACTGTCATGTTCAAACCTGCTTGCTTGAGAAAGTCCAAATATTCCTTGATATTGACTTTATCACGTACACGGTTGTATTTTGATGAATGTCGCAATAAACAGTAATAATTGACAGATCTTAACACCAAAAATTGTCTGTTTTTGCATATCACCCGTGGCTATAATTACAGCGACCGACAAATTGAATATCATTTTGCCGCACCCTAGTTTTTCAAAAGTTCAGTGAACCTAGTTCACTTCCCTAAGGCTATACAGTTTACTGTGCGACTGCGTTTTAATATCTACCTGTGTGCAAGTATTTGTAAAAATTAAATGGATGCAACTATATCAATATTTTGTCTGTAGGACACCCGGATTGTCATTTTGTCTGAACCCGACTTTTAGCCATGATCTCAAACTGAGGAGATAATATATATATAGATGGTAGTGCATGGTACATTACCCCCAACTACATTCGACTGTCTTCTTACAAAACAACTCTGAGACTCACTTCTTTGTCAGAGGTTGGTTCCGTAAAGGCCTGATTAAAAATTTGAACGACAAATGACCGTAAAACATTCATCTTTCGATTGTGCTGGCAGAGCAACCACTGACAAGGATCTAAAACACTTGTTTACAGTGGCTGAATTTTGTACATACGTTTTCTAAGGGTGCCCCAAGGGTTTACCTTCATGATACCTTTGTCACATATGGCAACAATCGATCGGACGACGATTCTGCGGCAATCCCCCGAGCCTCTCTCATAATAACTTTATTGCACAACAATTGTACAAGGTACAAAGTATTGCTTATATGCGACAAGGATGGTTTTCAGGTGAAACTATACGCGCAACCCTCTGTCGATCTTAAATATGGCCGATCTTCCATCGATACGCCCGAAGATCGTGGATAATGTGACAGGGGTATAAAGGCCTGATTAAAAATTCTAGGACCTTAAATGTGAACGACAAATGACAGTATAAACTTTTATCTTGCGATTGTGTTGACCACAGCAACCACCGACAAGGATCTAAAACGCTTATTTATGTTAGCTGAATTTTGCACATACGTTTTCTACGGGTGCACCAAGAGTTTGCCTATATAAACAAATCGGACGAAGAATGGTATTAACGTTGAAGTTGCCATTCTCGCATGTCTTTGTACGATTTTCATGCTGTAGTACTTCCAAACAGGCATATTCGGATTTGGCAGACGAAACCACAAACAAAGATCTCAGACATAATCTTTAAAGGCATAACACATGCACAACCGTGTCAGGTATACCTTGGCTTAGTAATACGACCGTATGGTGGTACAGGGTATTCCCCTACGGGAATGATCAGTGGAAAAGTACTAGTAAACAACAAAAGTCTCAATGCCTCAACACACTCTGCAGTATGCTTGCAGGATCCTGGTAACAACAACAACAAAAACTTCACATTTTAGAAGCCTTTTAGAAGCATATTTAACATTCTCCAAGTTTGTTCCTTTGCACAGAAAGGACCCCGGGCGTTCAAAAAGTGTGTGTGTGTGTGTGTGTGTGTGTGTGTGTGTGTGTGTGTGTGTGTGTGTGTGTTTGGGGGGGAGGGGAGTGTTAACGTGAAGAAAGTCGCATACATCACATCTTGAGGCATAACTAAAAACTACAATGATTTGAAATGTTTGATGCATCTTTACTTAGAGGTTTCGGCTTAGCCCAGAAATATGACATATGACCCTTCATCTTAATTCCTTCAAATTCAGTGCCCCTCGTTCCTTAAAGTTTTTATGACATAAATGTTGGACTTACCATGTGAAATCACCATGGCAGCAAGGAGAAAAGGCACGATTTTCCACGTCTTCATAGTTCACAACTTCTTCACAACGCTGGAGCCAGTATCTGTAGTAGGAAGAAAATCAAGACCGTCAATGCGACCCCTTCAATAAGCACTATTTCAACTACGATTGATCTAGTGTAACAGAATTAAATATCCGTGTTAATACATTCGATTTGAATGGTTAAAAAATTGTGTTTGAGATCAACAAGTGCACAGAACTACCATGAATACCATCCAGGTAGTTCGCTCCTACGTTAGCTTCTGCTACTGGAATAACAGAGAGGCGACTGTCTATACTGTGTATTTTAGAAGTAAGAGCGAAAGGGACTGTAAAAACGTTGGTGTATAATACACGTCGGAGCGAGCTACTATCCGGAAGACACCCAGGCTAACGCAGAATTATATCTCAATTAAAAACAGAATACAAACACAATGATAGTAAAAGAAAAATTGTACTCAACAAACTCACACCTTACCTCTCTACGTTCGTGTTTTCAACTGAAGCACTAAGGGAAGAAGAAGTCACACGGAACAGTTCCTTATCCTTAACGAACACGCCCATATCTTGTAGTATTCCGTTAACGAGATCATTGTGAACCAATAGGGCTCCACTTTCCCACCAACAATCAAAACATACTTTGGGCCACGAGGTTGTCTTTTGTTCTGTGGTTTTGAGCTGTATTCTTCCATGACTCACTGTGTGCCCAAAGGGGGGTTCTCGGTACCTAACCAATGGGAAAGGAGCCGGGTCACATACCTTACGACTACACCTATTTTTGTCGTGTGACGTGACGCAGGTTTTTCCCGCCCTGAAGCACTGTCCCTCTCTGGGACAATAATATTATTGTATTGTGTAGCATGACATACCTGAATGACAGCTGTATTAACACTCAAAAGATTATTGTTGTTGGTCTTGCCCGCTTGCGTATCTGTATTCGTGTGTGTTCAAGATTGCACATATATGTGTCAGTGCTTGCGTGCGTGCGTGTGTGTGTGTGTTTGTGTGTGTGTCCGTGTCTGTCTGCGTGTGTGTTCGCCCTTGTCTGTCTGCGTGTCTGTGCGTCCTTGTCTGTCTGCGTGTGTGTGTGTGTGTGTGTGTGTGTGAGTCCGTGTCTGTCTGCGTGTCTGCTTGTATGTGTGTGTCCGTGTGTTTGTGCGTCTGTGTGTTTGTGTTAGTGCGTGTGTTTTTGCTTGCGCGCGTGTGTGCGTCTCTTTTTGCATGTTTGTCTGTGCATGCTGTGTGTTTCCATGTCTGCCTTTGTGTGTCTGCGAGCTTGTATGTGTCCTTGTTTTGTGTGTTTGTGTGCGTTTGTGTGTGTGTATCCGTGTCTGTCTGCGAGTGTGCTTGTGTCTATGTGTGTTTATGTGTGTTTGTCCGTCTGTCTGCGAGTGTGTGCATTTCGGGGGGGGGGGGTGTAGCGTGGTGAACACAGTTACTCGAGAAAGCCTTGGCCGTGACCTCTGGCAGTATGAGAATTTTTTTAAATGTCGGAGATAAAGATATAGAGATAAAACTACAAATGAGTGAGTTTTGCAAACAAGCTGGAAAAAAACGGTCAGCACCATAGCCATCCCCTCCAACAAGTGCATGGACTGGCGACAATGGGGGACCAGAAACCAGGCGAATTCTGGTATAACGTTACGGTACTGCATTGCTCATCGATGCAAACTAAGTCAGCAAATACCTAAGCAAAAATGCCAAAAGTTATGCATGTTTTGTACATGTGGACTTTAGCAAAGCCTTTGACTCCGTTTGGCGATCAGGTCTTTTTTTAAACTTAACAACCTTGGAATAGAAGGAAGATTCTTAAAGACCAAAAAAAAACATGTACTCAAAAACCTTACAAAGCCTTACAAAGCCTTTTTAACTAACCATGGGGTCCGATAAGGCTGTACTTCAAGTCCTACTTTGTTTAATTTATTTAATTCAATGCACTGCTCGATATGTTGCTTGGCAGGTATGTGGACCTTTTACTTCCCGGTCAACATATGTACTAAATAGCGTGTCCAACCATCTTATGTGGTCAAGATAAAGTCCCTGTAGATGTATGGTATGTCCTAATTTAAATTAGGGCATTTTAAAATTACCATCTATTAACACGAAACACCTCGTTGTTTGGTACACCAAGCAGCGACATTAGAACACAAGGCAAATGTCTGGAACTGATTAAGTGTCTTTAGTTTCTATGGTATTTGCAATAGCTATTCAAATCCTATGGGTACTGGTATGTTAATTGGCTACGAACGCATGAAATTTACGAGAATATTTTTCAGGTCTGTTGCTAAAGAAATCTTGGAGGCGAACCCATATGATCTAAATATGATAAAAATACCATCTGATCTAAATATGATTTTTCTTTCTTTTAAAAACGGTGACGTCATTTCACTTTTCGGCAAATTTCATTTAGGGGCAATTTGCCTTACTCCCTTGATTCTGTCTTTAATCACCTGTGAATTGCTGTATATTTGATAAAACATTTTATGAAAATCGTATTGGTTTGACGTATGGGAAAGTTTGAAATGTCACGTCTGCTGGGATGACCCTTTTGACTCTTCTTCACCGAATTGTTGCACGTAATTGGTGTGGTTGATTCGTATATAATCAGCCCAAATTTTGTGGGATTCCAATTTCTATTTAACAGATTCAAAATTTGAAAGGTTTACCAAAATCGACCTCGACAATTTCTGCAAAGTAAGATATCCCTAACACAAGGTAATGTCAATATATGATATAAAACTAAGCTATAAATTGTATATCTAATTTTCATGAGATTGTTGGTATCAGATTCTACAAAACAATACAGATCATGGTAAGTATGCCCCTTGCACCTCTGTTTAATAATTAGGCAACTATTGATAATATGACATTAACATTACAAAATTTATACATTAACATTTATCAATTCTAGCAACAACAAAAACCGGAAGATCGTCTATTCTCAGAATCTGGTTTAAAACAGCTTAAATGACAGAAAACAACGCTATATAAACTAAAGTTACGTTGCATATACATCAGGTAATATAGCAGAATAGAATATACCATAACACAAAACAATTTAACTAGAACGGAGTATATATTAAGCATATGTATCAGCTACCACATTGTCACATATTAAGCTCCTCTTACGTGATAAGATATAAGATAAAATAAGATAATATTTATTTATTTTTTGTATTAATATAGCATACGACAGCGTGACATTGCTTTACTTTACAAAACATTATATTATATCATATTATATATATTGCATTAGGAGACAAAGCAATGCATGGCAACGAAGCATACACGCATAAAGCATAACGCAATCTAAGAGTAGCCAAATTTTCCCTTCGAAATAACCCATAGAATCAGAAGCCAAAGTAACAATAACATGGCATAAAGGTAACTTAAAGGTAGTATGGCATAACATACAACAACATATGACATAGTATGCAAATTACTTAAAGATGTATAGATGAAATCAATGCACCCTACATAGTAATGCATATATTACAAAGTGTCCTTATAATGAATCTAACGAATGTTTAAAGGGTGTAAAATATACGTAACCTGTAATCACTTTATTACTTGATAACATATGGCCTAAATTATATATCATATGAAACTGTATAGATGAGATACCTGTGTTAAACCTTAATGTCCAAAGATTGAAAGGCTAAATATCCTCGGTATGAATTTTAGAGACTTGCGTATTAATGCCAACAAAATTAATTTTTTTCCAGGGCAGATATAATAACATAAATTGTCTGATGTTTCTTTCAATGTCAATACCTTTTGGAATCCTTGTAAAAGGCCAATCTAAGGTAAAAATTACAGCGTGATATCATCAAATGTTAACTTTCTCTGAATATATATATATATATTGGGTATTATCTATCCAGCTGCTAAATGTCGAAGCTACCAGTGGTAAAATGTGTATCAAATGCTGTAAAAGTAGAGATGTTGTTTTCACATTGTTACAAAACATTCATCATCTGTCATCAAAGATCACCTATTGGTTAAATCTTATGATTTTTTTCTTAACTCGGGGTGATCTTTGGGCGTCCAATGAGCAGAGTGCACGGGATGGCCACAGCGATGGCGATGATGTAGAGGACCAGACTCAGCCTGTCCAGCACTTTAGCCAACAGAGCGTACTCTCCAACTTCTTCATCATCATCACCGCCACTCGCCATAGCATCGATGCTGCCGGACAGTTGTTCAACACTGGCCTTCAACTCATCTACGCTCCCCTTCAATCCGATAAGGGTAGCTCCGACCTCATTCTTCACGTTCAGGGGTGGGTTGACTCCTCCGATACCAGGGTCTTGGCCGTCCGCTTTTGTGTGTCGTTCGATGTCATTTGTGTATTTTGCTTGGTCTTCCTTTTTCAGCTTCTTGGTCAAGTCTCCCATCAGCAAGGCCCTAAACAAGTGAAAGATTCCATAAATAAATAAAAAAATAAAGGGTCTTTAGATAATTTCAATATAGACTATTTTTCTGTCTATTTAAAAAATTGTGATACCTTGCAATGTGTTTCAAGAAGATCGTCCGCGCCCATTTGGGGACGGGTCCCTTCTTGTCGTGTATGATGATGATGAAAAGAGTCGTCAGCATGAAGAGCGCCATCAGAGCCATGCACACAATGATCAGCATGGCTGGAAGAGAAGGAAATGTACTTTGAATGGGCGACAAAATAACCTATATGACAGTGTAATATAGCTTTGTATGTCAATATAGAAAATTACGGACAGTACATATTCATTGCCACATTTGCTTTCGATAATAACATTTTGTACAATCAATGAGGTTAAAATCTTTTTAACCTCCTAGGTACAATGAAAACTGTGTAACAATAATGATAAAGTCACATGCGTGGATCTCAAACTGAAGGCGTCCATGGGATAGAAGCACATGACCGTGTTCCGTCAACTATTATGTTTCTTTTCTCAAGAAAAGGTTGCTAAGATCTTTGTCGTTTGAACAGAGACGGGGGGCGACACAGGTTATCTGGCATTTACGACCCTCTGCTGCAGTCGTGTGTCCCTGACGTCACGTCCGGAAACTACGTCTACAGCAGACGGGTTTATTCCATGAACAAGGCTGACGGAGTCGGCTGAAAATTGGGGTAAGTCCCAATCTAACTTGGTGTTGGTTACGTAAAATTTAGTCTTTTCCACAATGTCATTTACCAACACAGATGAACTTTCATGCTAAGATCTTTGTCGGTGTTGGTTCAGTTACACCCTGTCTTAAAATTCTTGGGATAAGCAAAAACTGATAGTGTACGGCGTATTAATGTTATTTCGTATCAGAACTCGCTCACCAATGAAAGGCAGGGTACTGGACACAGGCAGGAAGCCTGTAACGACGACTAGCGACACCACCATGGACAGCAGCACGGTGACGCCGAACCCGATCCTGTCACCTTTGTCGATGGGCATGATGAAGGTGATGATCATGAGGATGATGAGGATGAGGCAGGGAGAGATGGTTGTGGAGTAGTGGTAGGTTGGATCTCGCTTGAGCGTAAGAGTCAGACAGGCCGTGTTGTTTCTAGCTGATAGAGTAGTTTTTCCACTCCACTCTCCCGTGACGATGTCGGCCTCGTCGTTCTGGCAGGTCAGGAAGTTGCTGTCTTTGTGTGTTGTGGAATTGGAACAGTCTAAAAAAGAAAGTTTCAAAATTTTCTCAATCCAAATTATCGGTATCATACGTCGACATAATATGTCTAGGAAGAATAGAGATACTAAGAAATTCCTAATGACGTCTAATCGGACAGATTTACGTATGTGCCATTGGTTTCTCATATTTATATTATATTATATTATAACATAGATTAGGTTACGGCTCCGATTGGAAAAAGAGACGTGACCCCTAAGTGTCCACATGTCATACCTGGATACTGTAAATGCATTTACGTTCGCGGGCATTTAATTTCGCGGTGGCGGATATACGACATTTCGGGACCCGGGTAGTTTATTTAATTTAATCAAGTTCGCGACAGCACTATGCACTGTAGTCCCTCACTGCCAAGGAAAATGTTCGCGTTGTTTTTAAGATCGCGGTAAAGCGGCCACAGCAAAAACTGAGAACATTAAACCAGCACGAAAGCGTCTGCATTTACAGTATACAGTAACGGTCTATTCGCAGTATACTTACTACTTGAGTACGACCAGGCCCTGGGTTCATTTTGAGTCAGACTTAAACTAAAAAAATCCTCCCGGGACCAGGTAACACCAAAACGCCGATACCTACCCGGAACCTACAATGAAGAGTGCACCTGGTATCCTACAGTCCACCGAAACAAATGTGTGGCTTCAGAGCCAGACCTGGGCTACATGCCTAACGGATACCCGTGCAATCTGGGCCGTAGCCTTACGTATGCTACCAAGTAGTGTCTTTTTACCTTCCCATCATGCAATGCGTGCATACAATAATATCACTAGCCAGGGAATTGTGCCATGTAATATCATTGTGCCCAAACTTCACCAAACAGCAGTGTTTTTCTGAAAATACTATTGATTGATGATATTATACTACTTGTGCATCAGAAAAACACAAATG
>NW_023365788.1:230874-257213 GCF_000003815.2 Branchiostoma floridae
AAAGTATTTTCAGAAAAACACTGCTGTTTGGTGAAGTTTGGGCACAATGATATTACATGGCACAATTCCCTGGCTAGTGATATTAATGTATGCACGCATTGCATGATGGGAAGGTAAAAAGACACTACTTGGTATGCTACTGTCTATATACATGATTTTTATGCGTCTGGTGTAGGAAGACATAGACTTTGATCTATGAATCTTTAGTTGTAGAATTATCCAGACTACCATATATACCTATTGCGTACTCTTCCCCAGCTCTCCAGCACACCGCACACGTCATGTTGTCCTGTGGGAAGAGGAAGGGGTCCAGAATGCAGGTCGTCGTGGTCAGTGATTCAATAGGCCAGGTCACCTCCCCGTTGTTCAAAATCTTGACCTCTGACTGAGGAAACCCGCCACTATAACCTGTGTCAGCACTGATAAGAAAAAAATAACTTTAAGCTTTCCTCCATAGCTAAATTGGCATTTTGACTTTCCATTTTTTTCTCATTAATGAAATTCAGAAAGAATAGAGTCGAAATTTAATTTCAGCAGGTTGGTAGGATATAGGATAATTCTTGTTAGATTCTTGTACACAACCAGGATATACTTAATGTGCTTACGTTTCGGTTTCTATCAGACTTTCTTTAGACCTTCTTTAGAACTTCTGACTAAAGTTCTGCTTCTCGCCGATATATGTAGCCGATGTAGGTGGCGCTTTTGCGGCGAGAAAACTATCCCAAACGTGGCCAAGACACCGAAACGTAAGCACTGTCCTAGATGTGTATAAGAATTCTCCTATATACTAACAATAGAGTCGTAACGAATATTGATGGATGAGCATGCATGGAAGATTCTAACTATCCCCTGCTGTTAATTTGGAGCATAGATTACTTTAGGTTGCACAAAAAGACCTGACAAAATATTTACTTTCTCTCCAGGATCAATGTTGGCTTCCAGACTTGATCATCTAGGATGAACATACGATCCAACCCTCCATATTGTTTCGTTTCCCATTCCAGTCGGTCGTCTTTCCAAGCCTGTTACATACAAAAACAACATACACAAGACCACATACTTCTGATTAAAAAATAAACAGCCGTGTAAAAATGAATTACAAACGAGTCACTTGCCATATGTTTGCTATTAGAATAAGTACATTTGAAAAGTATATCTATCTTCTTTTGATTAATGTAGAAGATGCTAATTTAGGTATCATGCTTGTGCATTCGGAACTGCATTGCTTCTCTGTAACTGAACCTAAGGGTACTCAGGTTTATGTAACTCTTTTCTGTACCTATTTCACAACAATACACACTTTGTATGTGCCTTGTCTTAAGATAGCAAGTCTTTATCTTTCATAATTAAAACAGGAATTCATCGTCATTACAAGTAATAGCAAAATGACTGTGAGTTGAGGAAAATGAACTTACGTATTCAGCTTTAAAGGATGTTACTATCTGTTCCGCTTTTTCATCCTGAAAGGAATTAACAAAACAGACGCCATTACGATTGTGAATTCAGAGAACAGAAGCCATCATAGGAACAGATCGGTGGCTAATGTATGCTTTTTGCGACCGATCTGGTCGGAGATAGTTTTTTTAACGCTTTGTTAGTCAAAACAATGTTTTCTCATCAACGGACACAAGGCTCAATACTAGAAAGACACTGGTGGTCAAGTAAAAATTGCTTGCAACCGTTGAGAGTATATCTGTAAATTCTATTAACTGAAAAATATTGTGTAGGTAGAAAATGTTTAATTGATTAATCAACATGGCGGAAAAAGTCTTCATACTAATTTATTGAGGACATATATAGCGACGTTTTGAAATTCTGTCATTTGGTATTTCTCACTTACCAAGTTGATGACGTTGAGGACGTATGCCTTTATATTCAAACTAGTCGTTGGAGACACCGCCTTGTTGTAGACATTTGCGCTCAGAAGGTCCTTTTGTAGTTGGAATTTTTGGTCGACTGTAACACAAATGTTAAGACTGGTGGTAAGTTTACTCCATAGCTATGTTTGTGTGCGAGAGATCGTATTTGGCATCCTTAACGATTTGAACTTGAGAGTTCCAAAGACAAAATGTTCTAGAATTGCTACAATATGTATATCGGCAATCGCAATAGGTACAGAGTGGGTTGGACAGAAAGTCAGAGAGAGAGAGGGTAAGAGAGAAAGAAGGAGAGAGTTGGCCACAGTCACATTGTGAAATTTATATTTAACAAATTGTTAATTGTATACATCACAGCGTCATGTTAAGGTACAAGGTTGTTCCGGTACCTATCTAGTACTTAATTATCCTCAATCAATGATTATCAGAATTACAATTCCAAGTGAAACATATCAAGATACAACAATATTAGATTGATTAAACGAGATGACCTTCGCATTCAGGTTTTACTGTTTCCCAGTCGACTTCTCCTGTTTCGTCATCAGTCACACATAGAGCCCTGTTGGGCGTAGTGTCTTTCTTGAACTTGTAACCTGTATCACACGTGTACGTAATTGTGTCATCAGGCCAGTAGAACTTCAGCTTGGGAGACCGCTGACCAAACTGTGGTTTTCCGGGATCCTTGCACCCCTTTACTGAAAAACAAACAAACAAACAAGAATTATAACACTGTGAAGCAAAATGTTTGTGTGCATGTGTTTGTTTCAGATAAAATTCTTCAAATTCTACAATACTTGCGTTGTTGATACGCTGGCGTCATCGTCAACAAAACGATTTGTAAGGACGTCGCAATAGAACATAATGACCATGTCGTTTAAAACTTGAGGGAAAAATGTCCTATATGTACCCTAATTAACTTGACCGTCGAAAAAGAATTTAACTTGTTGACGACTTACTGTTACAAGGCACGATGTCACAATCCTCGTATCCATCTGGTTTGTAGCACCATGGTCTATTCCAGTCGTCCGGGTTACGACATTTGTTGCCAACAAGGTTTGCCCAGGGGTAATACGCTATGGTGCCTTGCTCATCGCTCCATGCGCTACAGTCTATTCCGGCTATAGGAGCTCTGGACTCATTCCCTCTGTAATTTGCACCATTTCCATCGAAGCACTCCACTACGACGGAAGAAAATGAAATGTACACGGTTAAGATAATTAAGATAACGCACACGACGAAGACACAAAACATTTGCCAATTTTCTCAGTTATTTTTAGATTGTATAATTGACATACATGTATAGCTGACTAAGAACAGACTTACCACCATCCTTCATTGAAGTCTTGATGTTGTTGCAGTTGGTGTAAGGGAAAATCTCACAGTTGGGGAAAGCTGCCCAAGAGTCCTCATTATTACAGGAGTACTTCACCTCTTCACACCAAGAACGACAGGGCAGCTTTTGTCGGAGGTTCGGACTAAAACAACAACAAAGAAGATGGTTGAATGATGATGGCGACATAACAGTCAGTGACACTACCTCTTGATTCTTTCCCCGTTTTTGGATAAGAAAAACGAGATATGTGATTATTTCTTTGCTTGAATTGCATAACCGGTAAACTGACGATTGGCGTTTGTGTACTGAACAGTACAAGTAAGGTGTCAAGTTGTATATTCTTAAAAGACTGACAGATTTAATTAAGTCACACACATGCACTGGGAGGGTCCAATACTCTTGTGTGGTGGATTATTTTACGTGCTTGAGCTGTGACTCTCTTCCTTCGGATCGAGGGATGACAAAAACTTAAGTTATTATGTACTTATTTTCATCTGAATGAAGCGAGGAAAGGGCCTCGCGGTCATCGGCATATACTGTAAATGCAGAAATGTTCGCGGTGGATTAATGTTAGCGGTTTTCGCGGTGACCACTTTACCGCGAACTTAAAACAACCGCCAACATTTTTTTATTATGGTATTAGACTGCAGTCTATGGTGTTACCGCGAAATTAAATCCCCGCAAACTTAGATGCATTTACAATATACGGATTGGAAGCCAGGACCTCCGTCTGTGTTACGGGCCAAATACTCTACAGTGGCGTCACAAGGCCCGACTGCGTGGCCAGAAAAGTTCACCTAACTACTTGCCATCATGCCATCATCCATTAGCATTTTATGGAAACGACTTATCCGTATCCAGGTATTGGTGGACCAAACGCAACCAAACCAGCATTCAGGAGTTTGAAACAGACGGAAACTCCTTACCTGGCCTCGCAGCGCGGTACAATGGTAGCACAGACGAGCTCTTTAACACGGGGGTGGCAATCAGACTCGGCAAGGCTTTCGAGGTCGGTGAATGCTGCCGAGTTTGTTACCATGTCTACCGTGATGTGACTGTAGTCCAGTGGGTTGGGGAGTGTCATCTTTGAGCCCCACTCAAGGCCCCTGCATATCGTCAACGACGATGGAATGTCTTGACACGCTAAACAAAGGAAAATGCATCGAGTAATGTTACCATTGCTCTTGAGTCCAATCATCTGAAAACGTTATATAGACTTAATAAGAATAACTTCAATCATCGATCTAAGATGGCATGTTGGAATAATTTCAAACTTGAATTAGGCCACGTAACCCTTTCAGAGCCAGAGCCTTTCAGTTTTATAAAAACATGGCGGATGTAAGGTGAAAGTTTCTCATAAACAAAGAAGAAGTCGTTAATATCACTACGTGGTGCATAAATGTGAAAATTATGTGAATTTAGTGCAAGAAAATGTTATATAATGTGAATTCGTTTAGAAAAATGTGAAACTCCAAATGTGATTTATTTTCAAAATGTGAATCGTCAAATGTTATTCTATGTCGAAAATAACGTGACCCTCCAAAAACTGTGAATCGATTATGCGAAATCGCACAACCCAAAAACTTTACCAACAAAATCAACAAATATATGCATTCACCATGCAAAAACTTCTCAAAGATTTTAAGTATGTATTACATACATCCTTGTCATAAACTACGAACTTCGTACGCGTCCAAGACAAAGTTAACGCTGCCTTATCTTTTTACGTACTAGTCGAAATTCCTAGATTCCTATGGATTAAGAACTGTACCCACCACAACTGCTCGCATCCTCGTCACTACGGTCCCTGCAGTCATTGTTTCCGTCGCACCTTCTCCAGGCGTCTATACAGGTTACACCGTTAGCACACCGGTACTGGCCGACTTCACACTGAGCAAACACTGGAAATCAAAATAATTTGTGTATAAAAAGATGCAATTAACTAGCACTGTTTAAATATTTTCATAAAGGTAAACAACACACTACTTCTTTCAAAGAGCATGATTAAAGTCGTAACGATAAGAATCATTCCTAGGTCAATGAGAACTACTAGTAAATTGAATACAATTAAGTATACTAAATACTGTTTAGAACTGTTGTCAGGGGATAAAAGGTAGCAAAAATGCGCCATGCGCGGTTTTGACAAATGATATATAAGAGTACACAAAAGTTTCACATTGACCTGGCAAATATTTACTATCTATGAATAATTGAATTTAAACGTTATAAGGCGCAACTAAATTGTCCTTGATAAATCTGATTTCAGATTAGTTATGTTCAATTTGCTTATTGAGATGATATTACCTTTATCTTCGGCTGCATAGTTGGCCTGAAATCCCTTTCTTGTTTCATACTCATCGGATGTGAATCGCACAGTCATGACGCTGCCACTTGAGGTCGTGGGATCGGGGATGGTTGCTCCATGGAACTTAGCTGTATGACACAAACAGTCGAGAAAGTTATTCTAAAAGCTGAACAAAGCAGGCCTGCAGGATACGTGACCAAGAAGTGCCGTTATATTGGCTACTTTTATCGAAGCAGTAAAAAACAAATGAATTAGACCACATTATAAAATATAATTGCATGTGAACTACACCTATCTCTACAGGGAAGGAGCCATTCAGTACGCAGAAAGAGAAGAAGGAAGTATGCAAGTAGTATAAACCTAAAGTTATGAATCAAGAAAAGGTTGAAATGGTATTCAGTCACGTCCCGTACTTTACATGTATGTAAATGTACTACAAAATTTGCACACATGGTTGCTGAAGAATGTTTGATTCCTTACCTATCTGTTGTGAAGGATCAACTGTGTCTCCGTCATACACATACACGAAGTCATAATCTTCCTCAGTGTTAAAGTCTGCGAACGTAAGCCTGACGACTTTGGGCGGGGTGACAGAGATCTTGTATGTGCAGTTGCTGTTGTCAGGGTAGTTGTTTGTGTAGTTCGGACTAGTAAACGACCCACTGTCCGCCGTTAGGCTCAAATCGCATGCTGACAAGAAAGAAGGAAAATATGTATGATGTCTCGTCTTTTCAAGTGACATATCTACAATTGGCAAGGTCTACAAAGCCGTGACTTTCCAATGAACTCCAAAATAGGGGTGGGTACTGGTACAGACAATATAGGTCCAGGTCCAGACCTGAAACTGTACCTAATTGTTTTTAAAAAGTTGAGGCTGGGTAATATTCGGAAAAAACGGGCCTTTTTGGTTCAGAGGATTCTGTTTGGTGGAGTGTCCAACGTTCGAACATTAAATACAATTTTGAATTCCAAACTTTAGACCAAATTGTATGTATTTTGATTTTTTTAAATCATCGTAAAATATTTTAAAATACAGGTAAATGTATTGGGTCATTAGAATACAATAAAGCCCTTATTTAATATAAATACCATCTTCATACCAAATCACTAAGCAAGAAAAAAAAGTAAAGAAAATGCAGAGACAAAGATAATTAAAACAATGACGTTTACTCACCTGTTTGGGAGGAAACGGCATTAGGCAACAGACAGCAGGCGACCACACTAATCCACACTGGTGACCACATAATGTGCACTGGCTATGGGCAATAGAAATATCATTTCAAAAGATTCGCAAAAGCTTCCACTGTACGACCTGAATAGCATTTATCAAAAACCCACCAATAATAACCTTAGCACAGGAGATTCTATACATCATAAAATGTTGAATAAATGATTTATCTAGACAACTGTTCTACAGCAAAGTGGCAAAAGAACAATAAAACTCGTATTGCGATTTTTGACCAAAATAATACACTTTTGGCTCATGTACTATGGTAATACAGCCAAATGTGGAATATTTATTGAATGGGATCAAGTCTAATTTGTGGAATAAACCGCTACTAAAATGATCAAAATGATTTATGATATTTTGAGGAATTTTAGATTTAGTTTCTACAGGCCAGGAAAGTAACTGACAAAAAGGCCGTTGACCCTTTTGTACTTGGACTGTGGATGTTTCTGCAAGTTAGATTCAATTAGTGAAAAAACAATCAGATAGCCTAAATCGATAGACTGGTCTATTTTACCGTTTTACGTCGGTTCAGAAGTGTCCATTCTTACACGGGGGGAGGGGGAAAATTCATTCTTGGACCACAGGGTGATTAGCAGAAGTCCATTTCGGCGAAAATGCTTCCGGACTGCTTAACTTTACATAGGAGTCTCGCTGGGAGTGGCCATTATTTCACGGATGGTCGATTTTTAAAATTCGGTTTAGGTCTTGGGTGATAAGTCCAAATCCAATTTTTTTAGCAGAAGTGCTATTTGTCTGATGTATTTAACCATTTAAGATGGGCTGCGCTGAAGAGTCAATTATTGTACAGGGGGGGGAGCATTTCTCGAATTAATTTTTGGAGTAAAGGGTGATTTGCAGAAGCTATTTTAGCGGACGTGTTTCTGGACTTATTTTACACACGATTACCACTGAAAAAGTCAAATTTTACATGAGAGTTACTTTGATTTTTAAATGAATTCTTTTACCAGCATGATTTATATATATGAGAAGTCCAAATGGAAGTGTACCGTCTTGCAAAGTATTTACCATTTTGGGGGAAATTCACATTGGGACAGTCCACTTTTGCATAGGGCGGGAAATTGGTGCAGTGTGCTGTATTTGCTCGCAAATGTTGCCTGTCTAGTTTAATCTAGCTAATGTTGCTTAAAACGGTACAGCTCAGACCTAAATGGTGGTCACTGTGATGTAGTCCAGTATGGATTAGTTTGTTTCAGAAAATGCTGTGATCCCACGAGACTGATTTTTACGGTGAAAAAAGGGTCCGAGCTCCTTTTTTGCACAATTGCTTTGGGTAATTAGTTTCTTGTGATTGGTTCAGAGGCATAATGCCATGAACCCTGCATGACTTGTGAAGTAATCCATATGGCCTTGGTCAGTAACTTTATGTACTGCATAGTCTTCTTGTCAGTTACGTCTAGTTAACATTTTTTAAAGAAACACTTGCGCGATAATTTGAAAACAAAACAAAGATTAAATGTGGGCATTTAGTTTGATTATCTATTTTAATTATGGTTACGTAGAGCATTGTTAGTTGTGTTTTGTTCCCTGAGATATGCTGCGAAAGGCTGGAATAACCATTTAGATGGTCATATCCCGCCCTCAAGGTCGGCGCCAATTACTGTTTGACTCACAGGTAATTACACGGAGCAGAGGTCTGTTAGGGTCACACGTGAGGAATCTGTAAGAGATGGTCTTAATACATATGATTCGCCTCGCGAGGACGCGAACCTGTTGAACAGGCCTTGGGTCTTTGTTGAAGGACGTGTGGCCTTTTTATCCCCCTCTATCATATTGAATAGAGTACAGTTGATACAACGTGTTGAATACTCCGTGCTCTAAACGATACAAGATTTGTTCCTGCTCATCGCAGTGGTGTCCGACACTGATAAAAGGAGATGGTTATGAATAAGAAATGTCGGAATACATTACAAATATAGTTAGACTTTTAGTAGGCATGACTCTTTGAGTTAGCATTTGATATCCGGCGATTCTTTTTTCTATTCGCATTTGCTGGATATCTTTACGACTACGTTTATAAACAATCTACTGAAGCTACATTTGTATAGAAGAGCAGGTATACGCCGGGATGGGAGTGATTATAAATCATCGGTTTTCGGTTTAATCTTTCGCAGCAAAGTTTAAACCATAGGGCATTCTTGCTTCGTATACGTAACACACACACTGTAAATTAAAATGAAAATTAAAAAGGAACTGAAAGTGCTAATAGCTACGCATTACACAAACTGTTATAATTCTTGTGTTTTTAAGCTGGGCACAAAAAAGGCACTATGACAGTACTGAAATGGTACACGTACAGACCCATTCTGTGATTTACAAATAAAAGTAGTTGGATTAACGAACCTAAACTTGCCATGGCTTTATTCATCAATTTACACCTGTGTTTCCATTGAGTGCCTCAATGTCCACTAGGACGGCGCTCTCGCTGCGCTCTCTCTGCGACCTAAAATTTGACAGATCACTCAACGAATTTTATAGAAAAGGAAAGAATTTTTTCCCCTACGTGTGTTTTGTTGTCTTCTTAGTCACACTTTCACGTTTTGTATGATATACCAACTGTGAAAGCTAACGTTACACATATCCTATTTAGGTCGCAGTGAGAGGCCGACAGGCTGAATAAAAGTTCAAAAAGTGTGGCAATTAAAATTATTGCCATAGCGACGGTTTTAATGTTTATAAGTTTTACAGATTGTTGTTGTTAATGGGTTTTAATAGTCGTATTCCATTCGTTTGGCGATCGATGTTCATAGAGCATTGCTGTCAAAGGGGGTCCCTTGTGAGTGAAGGGTGAACTAATGTAAATGCTCCTCATCGATTTTACAAATCAGGGCCTCATTTTACATGAATGATATCAGTTGATCATCCTCTCTAGCTAAATAACAATATGCTAAAAAAAAGGGTTTTTGCCAGTATCGATATAGATATATATATAGATATATAGATAGATAAAAATATTTTTCTACTGAATTAATTGTGTTTGTCATGAATTATGCAAATAAGGCTCTCATTTGCATAAACTATATAACTTGATCATCTCCAACAAATTGACATGCGCAATATATGTTAAGAAAGGAGACTTTTGTCGCCTTTTCTGCTAATTTATGCAAATTAGGACCTAATTTGCATAGTTAATGTTAAACGATGTTCACTTGTACATAACTTCCAAATGCTACAAGTAAGAAGTTCCCGTCATTTATCAAAATGACATTATAGCATTTTCTCATTAATTATGCAAATTATGCATTTATTTATCAATATTCTCCTCTTTCTCAGTTACAAAGGTCACATGTTGTAATGGTCCTTTAATTGAGCTGAGCATGTTTCTCAATTTATTATGCAAATTAGCTTCCACTCTGCATAATTCTTCATAATTAATATGTAATTATATTAAGCATCACGTAACCTATCCACATACCAAAAACCATAACAATCCGTCAACCCCTTCTTTAGTTATTCCCTTTAGAAGTCTGACACCTGTCCTGCAGTTCCAAAATAAGCCGCTAGGGGGCCCAAACCTATACCACTTACTTACAGCATCAAGAGCTGTCTACCACTTAAGATTCATAGCCGCAGCATGTCCAGAACTCGAGATATCAAACCAAGAAGTTCCGCTGCAGTACCGTAACAGGCCACTAGAAGGCCAAAAATCTTATCGCTTCCAGGTCTCAACAAGACCTACCCACGTACCGAATATCAATACAATTCATCCAGGCGTTCTTGAGCTATGGTGGTCTTCTACAACCGGCACACACATACAAACGCTACCCAAAATATAACTTTCTTGGCGAAGGTAACCATCACATCGCTATCTCACAACCCCCACATGTTTTAAGCTCAAACAATGCTTGTTTCACACATCAGTTTGTACTTTTGAAAACAGAAAGATATTAAGGGTGAAGAAGGCCACCAAACTTTCCAAACTCCTGGACACATAAACCACGAACGAACCCGGAAGTGATTTCCACGACTCACAGGTCATTTTCCGAGAAACATATCTCCACAATCTTTTACCCCCTGTTTTAAATGTTTACATTTCCATGACCACCATACTACATACTACAATTCGGGTACGTCTGAAGTCCTAGGCTTTTCTCAATTTTGCACGGCTATCAATCAAAAATTGCCTTGCGCGAATACGGAAAACACTGCTGAGCACGTACGTGCCCTGGGCGACTGGAAAGCTTACCCGTGGAGGTAATGGTAAAAGTCCGGCATGATGCAACTACGCATGCGCGGACTTTTGACATTCCTGACATTCCTATACAGTTTTTAGAATAGTTTGGAAACGGTTCCACACTATACTATTAAGCTCGCCCATCAGGCGTCGCTAAAAACTTGAACTATGCGGCTCCAGATGTCTTTCTGAGGGACGATTGCAGTGTGCAAGATGTCACGGTAGTTTGAGGGATGAATCTACTCTACTATATACTATTTAGGTCGCAGTGAGAGCGCAGCGCGATCGCCGTCTAGTGGAAAGGGGGGCATACCTCGTGTCCGGCTGTCAACTGGCGGTGAAAACCAACCCAGGTCTCTCTCCTGCCGCGCCACAACAGGAACCAAATTTTGTAGTCACGTGGCTGAACAGGTGCAAAAAAAATGAGTCATTTGAGCATAAGGTCACAACAAGTAAAGTTTATGGATGTTATCGATCCCCGGAAGAGTCCAACTGTAATGAAAGGAGGTGACAAAATAAGATATCTAGATTTTCATGCAAATGAAAATATACAACATAAATATTATAACAAAACTTTAAGCAATAAAATATGGTATCACGGCCAACAAATGATTTATTTCTCTATTCATGAGGTTTACAACGTGACACTAGTGTGGTAGACTGGTATCATTTACCAAGGTGACAATTGCAGTCATGGATACCACATTTGTGCCACCTTTACTGTCGAACTAGTTTTACTTCTAGTGCTACGGTCATGGCTATAAATTTGTCACTAGTGTCATTCCTACATGTACAATCTAGGCTAGCACACAATGTACTTTCCTATTCCTGTACTTTCTCGTCACGTTCACAATCTCCCAAGGAGGAACAATTCCTTTTTTCTTCTTCTTTCAAATCAGGTTGAATTTAATGAGTGCACTGATACTACCCATAACAATTACTTGTATGCTGTATCAGTATATTAGGAGTGAACAATGTTCCGTAGAAATCGTGTTCAAGCGTGATAAGCAGGGTTAAACATGCGTTTTCGGAATAAACTCTGAGTCATCTCGTAATTCTTTAAATCTTCTATTTTACCTCCAGATGTTCTGTGACAAGACAAGACAAACATTCAAAGTCCCATTCTTCCACCAAGGTCCGCGCAAATTACTGTGATTTATAGGCAGGTACGATAAGCGGAGGTCTGTAAGGGTCACACGTAAGGTCCCCGTAAAACGTAGTGAAACGAGAAGAATTTACCTCGAAGGGACCCGTAGAGTTGTTGAACAGGTTTCCTTTGTTGAAACCAGCAATTTAAAGATAAGACTCGATCAGCACAAGGCTAGATAATTTCACTCGCTATCAAGACGTCATTTTCTTCTGTTTATCATTATAATTGATTGGATTCCGTCAGCAAAGCAATAACTCGAATAAAATTAGTTACAAACACTGTTATAAATCTGATCTGGATTTGTTAAGTAGACTCTTGACCTGGTTTTGGACTGTTGACGAATCCGGTTGACCTTCTTTCACCTCATTTTTGGACATGTTCGATGTGACAGTCTATTGAGAGTCACACTAAGAGCACCTTTACTTGAAACCCACAACACATAACATAAATGCGGGAAAACTCACAATTCTATGATTGGTTCAATCTTACGAGTCTGATTTTACGCATCGCAAGGTTTACATCATGAAAGCTTAAGCGTCTAACAAATACTAAGGACAAAAAAGGTGGAAAAGAATGCGCAATGGAGCGAGAGAAAAAAGAAGAACCGATATTGCTCACAGGAGCGCACTAGAATAAGTACGCGTTTTCTAAAGAACGTAAAGCTAAAGCTGGCTACTTATTATCACAATAACAAAAATATTAACAAGGACGAAATAATATTGTCTCCCTAAAAGCTGTACTCACTACACGAAAACCCGAATTTCTGGATAAATGGGACTGCGCAAGTCCCGTAAAACCTGGCGTGTGCAGGCGTATGCAGGAATGAGCTAACTGATACGCGCGGGTCCCACTGATTACTGCTCCCTAAAAAGCTGTACTTTGTACTGGTGCTGAAAGAACAAAACACGTACATCATTGTTCTCTATCATACTATAGTATAGAAAGAATTGCTTAAACACTAAACCACACTGTGATGTTACCTTTGCCGGTCCGGCTGCGTTCACCTAACACAGTCCTCCTTTGTGGGCCCCGGCCTCAAGTGACGATCACTCCTCAACAACAAACAATGTCCTTGTCTTGTCTTGTCAGGTGACTGAACTCGTGTAAGGAGTCATTCAAGCGAGTCTTCGTTTCTATCATTACAATCGTTAAGAGAACACGAATCTATGTATCGTCGAAAAATTGTATTTTTGAGGTACTGAAATCTTTCGTGAGACATGGTTGTAGCTAATGCGAGTGTTTATTTGAGTAAATATGATAATAAGTGAAATTGTTTTTAGTTGTCCACTTCAAGGATTTTTAGGCGTTTAAGGGCCAACTGAAGGACATGATTTTCAATGACAATGTCTTCCGGCAAAATTTCTTGACTGTAAATGTGTACGTGGGAAGATAAGACCTATGATATTATCCACAAACATTCGAGTAGTAGTAATACG
Organism: Branchiostoma floridae; assembly: GCF_000003815.2. Classification (NCBI taxonomy): domain Eukaryota; kingdom Metazoa; phylum Chordata; class Leptocardii; order Amphioxiformes; family Branchiostomatidae; genus Branchiostoma; species Branchiostoma floridae. The sequence goes on from NW_023365788.1 coordinate 244,399, forward strand.
TGGGAGTGTGAACAACTTTTACGAATATTCGTTAAGGAGAAATAAGTTCATTTTTGTAGAATACGTATTTTTTCACCATAGAAAAGTGGTTTTTTTTTCGACAAGATTCGGCATAAAATTCTGAACGTTTCATCCGATTACCGATTTTGTCAGGTGTCCTGCTACAAGACGGGAAAGTCATTCAAAATACTCATTCTACTTCGAATTCCGGCGCATATTACGGGTTGAATCACTTGCAGATACAACTAGATTTCGGCGACCTCATACCTCCATGAAATATTTAGAACTTTTGTAAATTTCATGCAATTGACTAACACATTAACATAATTTATGCATGGTGTTGTTCATCCTTGACTAACGTAGACATGTTACAATTATAAAAATTCCTATCATTAATCATGAAGCGGTTTTGCAATTTTTACATAAATTATGCAAATAAGTTCCTAATTACCATATTTGGATTCTGCCTATCAAAATTAACAAGTGTTACATTTATTGAAGTCCAATTATTGCAAACAATGGAATTATACCATGTCCTCATTAATTTTGCAAATAAATTCCTTATTTGCATAACATCCATATCATTATGAACATCTTTGCCGAAGCTACCTGCATGCCTAAAATGATGTCAATGCGTCGATTCTTTCTGCAGTTGGAATGTAGTGACAAAAACGCCCCTGCAGTTCCAAAATTAAATGTTAGGGGGCTGAAACCTGCCCCACTTTGTCATGACACTGCAAGCTATCTACCAGCCAAATGTCACCATATCACCTCAGGAACAAGAGATACATAGAAAAAACTGCTATGATAGAATATTCTCATTAATTGTGATGTGCTTCTATTTTTAGTAATTAGTATGTCATTTTGTACAACATTGTCTAAGGTATCTACATACTAAAAATCATGAAAATCCGTTGTTCCCTTCTTGAGTTATCGTCTTCAGAAGTTTTTGATAAAAATGCCCCTGCTATCTCAGAACTAGACGCTAGGGGGCCCAAACTTATGCCATTTACTCCTGACTACAAGAGCTATCTAAAACCCTAACATCGTGACCATAGCATGTTCAAAACACGAGTTAGCAAACCTGGAAGTTGCGCTGCAGTACCAAGGGAAGCCGCTAGGGGGCCAAAAATCTTATCATTTCCAGCTTTCATCACACACTATTAACACACCAAGTATGAAACCAATTCACCCTGCCGTTCTTGAGTTATCTTGTTAACACACAGACACACAGACAAACACAGGGTAAAATATAACCTCCATGACATTTCATGGAGGTAATAATTAGCGGTGTTGTCACGTTGGTTCTTTGTAAATTGCATTATAAACACAAAGGATTGACATGCAAAGGTCTTGTTAAACATTTCTTGTGTGCAAAGCCGGTGTGACATTACGAGGTACAGTAGCTTGAATACGGAATTACATATAATTAGGAGCTTCCGTCCAATTCTATTTTAAAGGTCACATCTGTTTAGGAATGATTCTAAGACAACAGCCTGTACTAGTCTACAAAGGTCGCTGGAAAGAGTAAAAATTCACAAACTGTACCCTCCAGCCAGGTAACTTCTTTAGCGTGTTATGTGTCTATTTTGCCCATCTTTTCTCTTACGAGCGACCTGTTGAGCCTAATAGAGGCTAAAAGAACGTAGAATTTACTCACAGCTACATTAACGACCCCCTATCGACTAGACGTCGATCGCACTGTGCTCTCACTGAGACCTTAAAACGAAGTTGTGTAACGTTTGATTTTATGCTGAGCGCATCACACAAAATGTGAGTCTTTTTGTGCAATTCAGGAGAGGGATCAGTCAGATTTTTAGAAAAGAGTATTATTTCTGACGACGTATATGTTGAACTGACACTAACGTGGTGTGTAAGAAATATATTCTCGCTTGATTGTAATTTTTAAGGTAGGGTTCATATCTAAAACTATTGGATTGGATCACTAATTACCAAACTCAAACATAATGAAACACATGGCTAATATTGTACATTCCATAGAAAGCTGCATTTTGGGGCTTGGGCAAACAAAACATACACAATGGAAGGTATCTACAGTTTAACAAAGATAGTCCAATTGATCCAAAAAACTAATAGTTTACCTTGCTTCTGAGTCTAGCCGCTGACTGTCAAAAACCCTGGCCAGCTCCCTCTTCTGTTAAACTCTCACCTCAAATGACGCTACAGGTACCACAGCAGTGTCCTTGTCATTTAGATAGGCGCCTGGCCTCGCGCAGAAATAATTGAGCCCCTGGGGCTAATTTTCGTATATACCATTTGGATTGAGCCCTGTCGTATCATTGATAAACGTTAACTTAATACTTGTAAATGATTGTCCAATACTTACTCATCATCATCATCAGTCGGCTGCAGTGCAGTCGGTCACGATTTTATTCCACCTCAGTCTGTCGGCAGCCAGTGCAGCTATAGCAGTAGGGTTCAGGTCGCCCTCCGCGTCCCCCAGCAGGTTTTGTATATACGTCAGGTAGTTCGTCTTCTGACGACCGGGGCGTCGTTTGCCGTGGGAAGGGACATACAAGGCATAAGTCCGCAGAGGCTCTTCTAAAGGCATTCTAAGAGCATGTCCAATGAAGCGTAGTTGGCGTTGCCTGACTTTGCAGATGAGAGGCTGGGTGTTTGTCACTCTGTATATCTCACTGTTGCTAACACGCTGGAGACGCTTAATATTCAACATGATTCTGTAGCATGATGTAGCAAACGAGTTTATCTTATTCTCCATGTCAGACGACAGTACCCAACATTCACATCCGTATAAAAGCACTGGCACACAGGTAACATTAAAGAGCTTGATTTTTGTGGAGGTGGGAAGTGAAGTACTACTCCAGATCTTTTGCAGTTTCCAGAAGGCAGTCCATGCAAGAGCCCTTCGCCTAGTGAGATCGTTTTTACTGGATGCCATCATGCTACCCAGGTATCTAAAGTTGGTTACATTTTTGATTGGCTGGCCGTACACCTCCAGTGGTGGCTGCGGGCTGCAGTTGATGGTCATGTACTCAGTTTTAGGGACGCTGATGACCAGGCCCAGTTACTATGAACATAGAAAATAAATATTTGTCTAAAGATGTTAAGCGTTTCAGTTTCTTTCCCCTCCAATGCAAGAATTTGGTCTGCCCCAACCGGTTTTTACCTTGGGTACTACGGACCGTGTTGCCTGGGTAGGAAGAAATGATTTGAAGGGGGGGGGGGGGCATTACAATCCATACCTCAAAGTTTGCAGAATTATTCCGTTAAATTGGGTGAGATTTAAAGCATGTTGTCTGGCGAAATGGAGAAGCTATTATCGTCTGCCAGGCACATAACAATGAGAAAACAGGTGTGACAAAGAGCGGCTTGAAGTTTAGATAGGCAAGGTTTACACGTTTCAAGGGAAATGGATAGCAGCGGAGACCTAACAACAAAGAACCAATATGGAAATGGCAAAGGAATTCAATTTTTCGTCACTATCCTGTTTAGCAATGAAGAGAAGTATTTATGTGGCATTCCACTCCAGAAGAGAGTGTTGTTTTATGATAGATACTATTGTTCGGGATATAAAATCAGCAGATTTTTGACAAAATAACCTTATTTGTCTTTGGGGCAGTAATCCGTTTCTACACCCACCCCCCAATACAGACCCGCTTCTAATTTACTAATTTCCTGTGCCCTATACACCTTTCTTACGCGGCGGCCATGATAGATCTAAAACGAGTTCAATGCGGCAAACAAAAGACTGTCCATCATAATTAACAGTTCAACCAATGATAGCCTGCCAATTAGAAAAGCGACCAATAAGTGAATGGCTGCAAATCCGTCAAAAATTTGCATTATTATGTTTTCATTTTGCATCTCTTAATTGACTGTGGGATCAGTCTACACTACTCTAAATTGCTACATCTTTCGGTGCATAACACTACTTGAAATATTTATTGTTCTATCTTATATAATGAAAATTTGTGTGGTTTGGGGGAAAACTAAATGGGACCTGATTTTAGAAATAAGTTTTGTCTGTTTGCCTCATTGACCTCGTCTTCGATCTATCATGGCCGCCGCGTGAGAAAGGTGTATAGATGTTTGCATGCATAGCCGCCTTTGTCACAATTTGTCGCTAACATTAGTCGTGATAAGCACTTAAATGAGTATCTCATATTTAAGAAGATACAAAAAATAAGTTTGGAATACAAAGATGGGGGCACTTTAGTATAAGACGTTGAAAGTAGATCAACATAAAATGGTAGCTCTTGTATGACCGGCATTGACATTGTTAATCAGATCCCACAAACCAACAAAAAACATGAAGTATGTCCTTAACACCTTTATTCATTACACAACTATGCATAACAGGACAGTGTGTGTGTGTGTGTGTGTGTGTGTGTGTGTGTGTGTGTGTGTGCGCGCGCGCGTGTGTGTGTGTTAAAAAGACAGCATAGAATGTTATATAACATAACGTTACGGTGAATGTACATCACGTTATATGACGAAACAGAACAAAGATTAACATGAAACAAGCTAGTCATTGTTACAGATTAAGCTCCCCATACTTGACCAAATATAAGATAACATAATGCAATATAATATATTACAACGTGCCATAGCTTAACATTACAGAACATAATACTAGATTAGATATATTTCATTCTAAGGAATAACAAATCATGGCAACACATGAAGCATAATACATCCTTAAAAGATTATTAATCGATTTCATGGAAGTCATACACGAATGTTTGCATCCGTTTGACGCAACACATAGAATCAGAAGTCAAAACCAAACTAAAAGTACGTTTGTGAAGATTAGACCTCCAGGTATCGTCAACATTGAAGAAGAATCACTCTTTACTTCTGGATACTTTAAAAATTTTACTAGACATTTCGAAAGGAAGGAAGGTGGATGCCTTTCGAAACGTCTAGTAATTTTTTTAAAGTATCCAGAAGTAAAGAGTGATTCTTCTTCAATGCAAACTAAAAGTAATATGAAATAACATGACGTAAAATTATATGAGGTAATACTACTTCTTCTTCTGTAATTCTATACAGACAATGACTCTGTGCAAAAGGAACTATGAAGTAATATAACATACCATAAGCAATATGCGCACCTGCCAAACACCATATGGAATAAAGGATACATTAACTAAGATGAATAGATGAGATATTACACCCTACATATCAATGCATAGAATACAAATGAAGCTTCTTTATATGCCTCTAGGGCCAAGGATTTTAAACGTAGATAAACCCGGTATAAACTTAAGTGATTTGCGTTTTTTTTCGGCAGATATAATCATCTATTACATATAGTTATCTTTAATGCAAATACCCTTTGGATATCCTTGCAACGGAAGGAAGAAATAGCATCATGATTTTATAAAACCTTTACATCCTCTGAATGTATTGTGGGTATTCATCTGCTGAATGTCGAAGCTACCAGTGGTAGCACAAGTATCAAATGCCGTGAAAGTAGAGATGTTGCTTTCATATTGTTACAAAACATTCATCATTTGCCATCAAAGATCATACATCATGATGTTTTTTCTTAGCTCGCGGAGACCTTTGGGCGACCAATGAGCAGAGTGCACGGGATGGCCACAGCGATGGCGACGATGTAGAGGACCAGACTCAGCCTGTCCAGCACTTTAGCCAACAGAGCGTACTCTCCAACTTCTTCATCATCATCACCGCCACTCGCCATAGCATCGATGCTGCCGGACAGTTGTTCAACACTGGCCTTCAACTCATCTACGCTCCCCTTCAACCCAATAAGGGTAGCTCCGACCTCATTCTTCACGTTCAGGGGTGGGTTGACTCCTCCGATGGATGGACCATAGCCGTCAGCCTTTGTGCGTCGTTCGATGTCATTTGCTTTGTTGCTTATGGTGTACTCTGTCGGGTCTTCCTTTTTCAGCTTCTTGGTCAGGTCTCCCATCAACAAGGCCCTAACACAAGATTCCATTAGAACAGCACTACCAAAAATGCCTTTTCTTATATTTCTTCTTTCTTCTCATAAAAGAGAAAAAAATGTTCATGAGGGAAGAAATTTCAGTACTTAAATAATATTTTAAGAATTTTATAGTAGTTTTTCGTAAAGCATTTCTTGAAGGAACATTTTTCGTCTTAAAATTTCGATATTTTCTTAAATATGACAAGAAAAAATTACTTGACCAAGAAATCAATAATTTTTGCTTGTTAACAATGTCTATTAATTCTTGAGAGTGAACATCTATTTCTTTTTAATTTAGAAAATGATTTCTTAATTTAAGTAAATGAGAAAAGTGCTCAGATGTAGCAAGGAAAGAACCTCTAATGTTCGTTATGAAATATTTATAATGAAAACATTTGTCTAAGGGTTAAAAAAAGCAAGAGAACTATCAGGTACTGCATGCATCAGGGGTCTATAAAGTATTGAAGATTTGAGGTATTTTCCTGTATTTGAATATTTGTGATACCTTGCAATGTGCTTCAAGAAGAGCGTCCGCACCCATTTGGGGACAGGTCCCTTCTTGTCGTGTATGATGATGATGAAAAGAGTCGTCAGCATGAAGAGCGCCATCAGGGCCATGCACACAATGATCAGCATGGCTGGAAGAGAAGAAAAAAAATTAACGTTATATGAGCGAAAAAATATCCAATATCACACTATAATAAAGTATTGAAGTCACTATGTATCTTGACAGGCGGTTAATGTACATTGTTACATTTAATTCGATTGAAAATACCATGCAATGGCAAGAATTAAACATTAAAGATTTATTTATTCAAATGCTTTGTGGTACCGTGACTTGATTTTAAACTGAAGACATTCTTAGTTGAAATAATCACACATACATGACAGTGTTCTACCAACTTGCAACTATATATTTGTTAAGAAAAAAAAGCTGCCAAAGTCCTTGATTTTGGTACACCCTGCTTAAAAGTGTTAGGAATGAAAAATCGATACAGTACGACTTCTCAATGTTATCACATATCAAACTATTTGAAGAATTTGCTCACCAATAAATGGCAGGGTACTAGACACAGGCAGGAAGCCTGTAACGACGACTAGCGACACCACCATGGACAGCAGCACGGTGACGCCGAACCCGATCCTGTCACCTTTGTCGATGGGCATGATGAAGGTGATGATCATGAGGATGATGAGGATGAGGCAGGGAGAGATGGTTGTGGCGTAATGATAAGTGGGGTCTCGTTTGAGAGTCATAGTCAGACAGGCCGTGTTGTTCTTGGCTGAAAGGGTTGTTTTTCCACTCCACTCTCCCGTGACGATGTCGGCCTCGTCGTTTTCGCAGGTCAGGAATCTGCTGTCTTTGTGTGTTGTGGAGTTGGAGCAGTCTTGAAAAGAAGATTTCAAAATTTTTCTGATGGTCAGCGATATTTCTTATATGTTGGCATTATAGGTTCAGGACAAATCTAGAAAAAAATGTTTTTACAATTTTTGGCGTGACCCCTACGTGGCTCCGTGGGGCACGATGCGGCCCCGGAATATATTTGAGTACGACCGGGCCCCGGGTTCATTTTAAGTCGGGACAAGGTAACAACTACACCAGGACCTATCCGTGGGGTACACCGAGGGATGTCCCTCGGTATCGGGCAGTCCACCGTGGAAAATTTGTGGCTTCAGAGCCAGGTCTGGGCTACATCCCTGACGGGTATCGGTGCAATCGGGACCATAGCCTTAGAGTCTACGTTTCTGTATATCTGATTTTCAAGCGCTTGGAGTAAGACAACATAGACTTTGATCCAGACTACCATACCTATCGTGTACTCTTCCCCAGCTCTCCAGCACACCGCACACGTCATGTTGTCCTGTGGGAATTGGAAGGGGTCCAGGGTGCAGGTTGTGGTAGTCAGTGCTTCAACAGGCCAGGAGACCTTCCCGCTATTCACGATTTTGACCTCTGACGTAGGGAACCCACCGCCATAACCTGTGTCAGCGCTGATAGAAAAATGATTCACTTAAAAGAATGATCTTTATTGATGACATTTGCACATGGTACAATGTATGGCAACGACCATTACAGACAGTAAAAAATAAGTAAAAAAATATGTTTCGTAAAAAAAAGTAACTATATACGTATACAATGACATGTATACATAAAAGGATGCTAAATCATCGCAACATGTACAAATTTGCATAGCATAATAATTTAGAAAACCTTAGGAATACATACAACAAGCAGGATAGCTTTTCGATGCATCTTAACTTATAACAGGAGGTAAAAAAAAGTAATACAAGGGGGGGGGGGGGGGGGCTAGAAGTTTCAATTATCGTCAAGTAGTTACAGTCAATACAATGCTCCTAGATCTGGAGCATAGTTCCACAGATAGACATGACAAAATATTTACTTTCTCTCCAGGATCAATGTTGGCTTCCAGATTTGATCATCTAAGATGTACATATGATCCAATCCTCCATATCGTTTCGTTTCCCATTCCAGTCGGTTGTCTTTCCATGTCTGTTACATACAAAAACAACAAACACAACATCACAGTCTTCTGGTTAGAAAGAAACAGTCGTGTAAAAATGTGTTTCAAATTGGGCACTTGCGATATGTTTGCTTTCGTCCTGCTATTGCTATGAGTACAATTGAAATGTATATACTATCATCTTCTTTTAAGAAAGTAGCGAATGACAATTTAGGTATCATGCTTGTGCACTGGTGCCTGCGTTGCCTGTCTGTAACCGAACCCGAGTGTGCTGTGTTGCGTAAATATTGTCTGTACCAATTTTACAGGGGTTCACACTTTGCATAATATCTGTTTCTGTTACCTTACGATAACAAGTCTTCATCTACCATAATAATAAAAAAGATCATTTCATCGTAATAACGAGGCATAAACATATCACTTAGATTGTGAATAAGAACAATGTATTGCAGCAATGCCAGTATAATCTTTCACTTACGTATTCAGCTTTAAAGGATGTTACTATCTGTTCCGCCTTTTCATCCTGAAAGGAATTTACAAAACAGACGCAATTGTGAATTCAGAGAACAAAATCCTTCATTAGATCTAGGAATAGAACGCTGGCCAATGCATACTGTTTTCGGCCGATCTGGTAAGAGATCACTTTCTAACAACAAAAGCTTTGTTCGTCTGAACAATGTTTTCTTAGTATATATGCAACGGGCGAAAGACTTTTTGCAATCGTTGAAAGTGTATCTATGAATCCTATCTAAACGCACACACACACACACACACACACACATAAAACTTGTGAGTAAGAAAACTTTTGAATTGATTGATACATGGCAGAGGAAATATTGATATTAATGTTTCTAGGACACAACAATGTTTTTTAATTCTACCATGAGGTATTTCTTACTTACCAAGCTGATGACGTTGACCACATATGCCTTTATATTCAAACTAGTTGTGGGAGACACCGCCTTGTTGTAGACATCTTCGCTCAGAAGGTCCTTTTGTAGTTGGAATTTTTGGTCGACTGTAACACAAATATTACTCACAAATTACCTCTCAGTTACATTATAGGTTAAATCGAGCTCAAAATGCAGTTTTTCGTGCAAAAGACGCGCGTGATATGGCAGTAAAAGATGGCGAATAAAGTCTTTTACACATTCAACTACGCATGCGCGGACGACAAGAACTCTGGGTATTTTGTCAAAGGTTAAGACGTCGAGAAGTAAACATATAACAACCAAAATGGCGAACTCTTCACCGTCTGGGGCGCTCATACATATTACCCAAAGTTCCTGTCACCAACAGTTGCGAAGTCAAGTATGCGCGAAAGAGCATTTATTTCATTTCCCTAGCTGTTCCCTAGCTGTTCTAGGGACGCTTCCTTTTGTATATCGACAACTGCAAACGCTTCAGGGCGGTTGGGAGGTAATGTCAGAGAGAGGGGGAAAAATAATCTCCAAGCAGATTCCTCTGGTGGCATTAAAACAGTAACATAAGCTGGGGGAGGCATTGGCCGGCAAAGGAGGATAATTCGCCACCGCGGATCCTCCTTTGCCGGCCAATTCCTTCCCCAGCTTATGTTACTGTTTTAGTGCCACCGGAGGAATCTGCTTGGAGATTAGGGGAAAAAGAGTTCACGGAAGATGTAGTCATATTAGTAATTCTGTATTTTACATGTTAATTGTATACATTACAGTGTCATTTTGTTCCGATAAAGGTACCTGTCTGAATTATTATCTTCAATCAATCCTTATCAGATTTACATGTCTAAGTAAAATATATCAAGATATAACAATATAGATCGATGAACTAACAAAAATATTACCTTCGCATGCAGGTTTATCTGTTTCCCAGTAGGCTGTTTCGTCATCAGCAACACATAGAGCCCTGTTGGCCGTAGTGCCTTTCTTGAACTTGTATCCTGTATTACATGTGTACGTAATTGTGTCTTCATCAGGCCAGTAGAACTTCAGTATGGGAGACCGCTGTCCAAACTGTGGTTTCCCCGGATCTTTGCACCCCTCTCCTGTTAAAACAAGAAGTACAACACTGTGAAGATATGCCAGCAACGCAACATGTGTGTGTGTGTGTACGCATGCATGTGCTTGTTTCGGATGAAAACCCTCAAAGTCTACAGTATTTTCGTTGTTGATACTCCGGCGTCATTGTCAACAAGCGATTTGTAAGGACGTCGCAACATAACTCCTTTGTTTATTTACTCGGTGCAATACTACATACTGTAAATGCAGAAATGTTCGCGGTGGATTAACGTTCGTGGTTTTCGCGGTGACCACTTCACCTTGAACTTAAAAACACAGTGAACATTTTTCTATATGGTATTAGACTGCAGTCTATGGTGTTACCGCGAAATTAAAACCACCGCGAACTTAAATGCATTTACAGTAACTCCACCAACAATCACTGTAGCAGCGTCTCTTCAGTGAGCGAGGACACCTCTTCCCAGTAAAGCCCCTGTCACAAAGCGTGCACGATCCCTTGCGATGAGCAGTAAAAGCGCAGAGCGTCATAAGTCGGGGGAGATTTGGAAGCAATAGTTTAAATATATAAAGCCGTGGTCGCAAAGCGCGTAGTGCATCGTACGATGAGGTCATAAGTTAGAGCGTACCTGCGCCAATCGCAGTGAATCTTAATAAATCGGGGAGCGTATTCTACAGCTTCGTCCACAAATGGTTGGTCAAAAAGCGCAAAAGCGGTCAGGTGGCTATTCAGAAGAGACACAAGTGAAAAATCGTACGACGCTGGAAAAATTTTGAACATCATCCGATGCTTTGCGATGGCTGATGTTGCTTACGATTTAGCTCCGATTTACTGCGATCATGGTACGATATGTAATCAATCTTTATTGACACGACAAAAGTACAGCGACTTTCGTAAGGTCTACATGTATAACAACTACTTACAGTACAACTAAACACACATATATGGATATCTATAGGTATGACTAAATCAACATATAGGGTCTAGCATGTCATTAACACTATTAGTTCTACGGTATAAACATTCGTGGATATATTTGCCTACTTGTACACAGTGAGGGTTATCGCCTCCCAGAATGTAGTTGAATTTATCTATCGAACAGAGAGTAGCAAATTCTTTAGAACAAGCGGAAAGTAATGTGAACAGCTCTGTGCGTTTATCATTATATCGAGAACAATCCATAACAAAGTGACGTTCGTCTTCGATCTCATTTGGGCAAAATGGACAAAACCTCTGGTCACGGGGAATTTTAGTATATCTTCCGGCTTCTATATTTAGTTTGTAACTACTGATTCTCATCTTTGTAATTGCTCTACGAAGTTCGAAACTGTGTACATTCGAAAGATACTTCTATTGTCCGTATCTTTCCTTTAGCGTAGAATAAATGCAAAGTTTTGAGTTATTCTGGATAGAAGAATGCCATTCTTGTATGTATATATCCTGTAAGCGGAGTCGTAATTGGTCGGTTAGCATATTAACATGATACAACCTCGGGTTTGTCCATACATGTCCAAAACCATTATAGTTGAGAATATGTGGAATACTCCATCGCAAGAAATCGTACGCACTTTGTGACCGGGGCTTAAGTCAGAAACATAAAGCTTAGGCAAGCTCATCTGATTAAAATGGAGAAACAATATGTATGACCATAAATTACAAATTATTTATAATACTGAAAATACGATCCAAGAGGAATTATTGTTAGCTGTTTCAAAGGCTGTTGTCACAGTTTTACCTGACTATTGAACATGAATATGACTTAACGACTTACTGTTGCAAGGCACGATGTCACAATACTCGTATCCAGCTGGTGTGGTGCACCATGGCCTGTTGTCTTTGTCAGGATTACGACATTTGTTGCCCTCAAGGTTTGCCCAGGGATACTCCGCTATGTAGCTTTGGTCATCGCTCCATGGGATACAGTCAGTCCCCTCTTTAGGAGCTCTGGACTCATTCCCTCTGTAATTTACACCATTTCCATCGAAGCACTCCACTACGACAAAAGAAAACGTAAAAGGTGTAGAATCAAAACATAACCATTGCAATTTTTTCTCAGTTTGCAAATTGCACAACTGTAGTTGATGAATAGACTTACCACCATCCTTCATTGAAGTCTTGATGTTGTTGCAGTTGGTGTAAGGGAAAATCTCACAGTTGGGGAAAGCTTCCCAAGAGTCCTCATTATCACAGGAGTACTTCACCTCTTCACACCAAGAACGACATGGCAGCTGTTGTCGGAGGTTCGGACTAAAACAACAAAAATGGTTAGTTATGTTGGTGATAACAGATTGCATTTCTTGGGATCAAAACGCAAGCATATGTTTGTTTGTACCGCATGCCTGGTAAAACGCCTTATGGCGTAACAAACCTAGTTTTGTATTGAAGAGTACAAGTTGTATATT
>NW_023365788.1:257313-299206 GCF_000003815.2 Branchiostoma floridae
AAGTAGTCATCATGCGTTAGCATTTAAATGACTTATCGGTAACCTGGTATGATGGGACCAAACACAAGAGACTGTGTTAGCGACAGCAAAACCAACATTTATAAGTTTAAAATTTGGCACCGGCAGAAAAAAAATATACCTGGCCTCGCAGCGCGGTACAATGGTAGCACAGACGAGCTCTCTAACACGGGGGTGGCAATCAGAGTCGGCAAGGCTTTCGAGGTCGGTGAATGCTGCCGAGTTTGTTACCATGTCCAACGTGGTGTGACTGTAGTCCAGTGGGTTGGGGAGTGTCATCTTTGAGCCCCACTCAAGGCCCCTGCATATCGTCAACGACGATGGAATGTCTTGACAAGCTGGATCAAAGGAAGATACATTATGTAACATTAACATTCTACTTAAGACCAATCCTCTATAAGGTTATGACAATTACAATGATGTCAGATGACATGTTGTAATACTATAAACAAACTTGAATTAGGTCACGTGACCCTTCAGAGCTTATGAAACATGGCGGATGCAAGGTGAACGCTTCTTATAAACAGAAAAGAAGTCGTGAGTACAAGTCGAAATTTCTTGATTCCTATGGATTAAGAACTGTACCCACCACAGCTGCTCGCATCCTCGTCACTACCGTCATTGCAGTCATTGTTTCCGTCGCACCTTCTCCAGGCGTCTATACAGGTTACACCGTTAGCACACCGGTACTGGCCGACTTCACACTGAGCAAATACTGGAAATCAAAATAAATTGTGTATTATACAAGAGAAGACCCCATCAATGTTACTTGCCATGCCCCAGGAAGGTAAAAGAACCCACCACATGTGCGATGGTGTGGTGTGAGCGGATCAAACCATTCCGGCCAAATATGGGGTAGGAAATTTCCAGAACACCCCTGCTTCGCCTGTTGAGTCAGTGAAGTCAAACTTGCCTAAGCTTGATGTTTCTGACTTGGGGAGAAGAGATGCTGCCACAGTTATTGCTATGGCCTTTTTAATCTTCATGATGGTAACATCAGGACCTATAAACTTGTTTTGGAAAAAAATGTTAGTATTATGGTAATATCCTTATAATTCTATTACGGCTAAACAAAACCCTGGTTGTTTCGTGAAGTACGATTAACCCTTCTATAACACAGAATGTTCACATTGATCATTTACAATGCCTTTAAACAATAGATTTTAAACGTTATAAGGCAAAATCACACTCTCTTGTTCAACTTTTTTCATGTAAGTTGTATTCGATTGCTTTAGACGATAGTACCTTTATCTTCAGCTGTATAGCTGGCCTGGAATCCCTTCCGGGTATCTCCAGAGTCAGATGTGAATTGCACAGTCATAAAACTCCCGCTTGAAGACTTGGGATCGGGTATACTTGTTCCATCCAACGGTTCTGAAGGAAAAGAAAATACGAAAAAGCTATAAGAATTTTATAGTTTATGAAAAAAACAGGGTACTTGACAAAGATTCGCCAACCTATTACCTACTTTTATCGAAGCAGTAACAAACAAATGAATTAGACCACATTGTAAAACATGACTGCATGCGAACTCAACTTATCTTAAGTTGGAAGAAGCCGTTAGGTAAGTAGGCAGATAGAGAGAATAACAAATACGCAAGCTGATTGAAATAAACTTTTTGAAGTCAAGAATCAAGAAACGGTTGAAATAGGATTCGGCCACGTCTTACACTGCATTTTTAAATCTAGAGTTGTTGTTTCTTTCAAGACAACTTGCGAAGATAGAGTTGTAGCTTTTGAATTGACGTGTCTCAAAGTTGAACACATTTATTGATAACATCATTTAATTGGGCGACTGTTCATGTTCAAATGACTTACTTGACAAACTGTTTAATCTCTTTGTCTGTTAAATTGTTTGGTATAAAGAAAATGGACAGCAAGCTTACTACAGAAAAATAATTTTAGCATGGATCTATTCTATATTCACACTAATAAATGCCTTCTACCCACCATTCTAGCACCTAGGGCAGCGTCACTTGAAAATGTGCATAATTCATTATAAGTTTTAGTAATCTAATTGACCGTGCTACATTTTCTTAGAAATACAACATGCTGTTTGTTTGAGTCAGGTGACCTTATCAAAAACTTTGTTCCTGGTTGGTACTCTGCTATAGAAGCAAGGGCATCCATCCAAAATACGCATTGTCCCTGCACTGCCAAAAAGTAAAACAAGATAAACAAGAAAAAGCATTTTTAAAAATGCTTCTTCTTATTTATCTTGTTTTACTTCCTCACAGAAAATTTATCTCCCAGAAAGAAAATTGTTTTGTCCCCAAGAAGTCTTGGAAAAATGTGCTTGTCAATGGCCGGGGCATGCAAATTTTTGCTTGTTCAGTTTTTGAGACGATTCGTTTTCTTACACTGCCAAGAAGCTATTTCTTGTTTATCTTGATTTGCTTCCTCTCAGAAAGTTTATCTTCCAGGAAGAAAAAAAAATCTTGTATTTAAGAGTTGAATCTGGTTATAAGAAAACAAGAATTTCTAGAATTTTTTTCTTGCATTATAAGGAAAAAGTAGAACCTTTTGCTTAAATTTCCAGCAATTGTTTTGCACTTTTTTGTTTTGCTTGAATCTTATTCTACATTTTCTTCCTCCAAGAATATATTTCTTCATATAAGAATTGTCCATGGGATAAGCAAAACAAGAAAAAAATAATTTTTGGCAGTGACTGCGAACTAGCTAGGATCACCACAAATCATTACGTGGCCAACTATCGACCATGCCATAAGCAACATCTTTAAATATTCAATATGCATGATTTGCTGCTGAAGAAAACTTGATTTCATACCTCCTATTAGTTGTGTAGGATCGAGTGTGTCTCCGTCATACACATACACGAAGTCATAGCCTTCCTCAACGTTAAAATCTGTGAACGTAAGTCTGACGACTTTGGGCGGGGTGACAGAGATCTTGTATGTGCAGTTACTATAGTTAGGGTAGTCGGCGGGGTAGTTTGGGCTGGTAAACGTCCCACTGTCAGACGTCAGGCTTACACCGCAACCTGATAAGAAAGAAAGAATGTCTTGACATGTTTTGTGAGCTATGTTCAGTATCAGGGTGAAGTGCACGAAGTTATGGAGTACGAAGTTGTGCGAAGTTACAATCGTTTTCTACTGGCTTTGATGCTATATTAGGAGTCACAAATGACATCAAATAACTATTAGATGACGTAATCTAACTTCAGAGAGTAGGCAGGATAGGGTGACATGTGTACAAAGTTGTCCGAAGTTATGCAAAGTTACATTACGTCATCGAACTTCGTACAGTATATTGCAATATATTTGTTTAAAAAAACTGGAGCTATATACGTGACGTTTTTCCTAAATTCACGTCACAAGGGAGGTAAGAAAAGCGACGTTCGACCTATTACAGACACGTCACAGGCTACGTGCGGCATACTCTTTATCAATAACTTAGTTAACGATTTAGTGAGTGATGACTGAGTCATCGTTAACTTTGCAAAACTAAGTTATTGATAAAAAGACGTTACGTATGCCGCACATAAGTGTGACGTTTCTGTAATGCGTAGGAGGTCATCATGTATTTTACGCCCCATGTGACGTGAATTTAGATAAAACGTTACGTAAATAGCTCCCGTATTTTGTAAACCAAATATATTGCCATATTACGTACGTAACGTACGAACACACATGCACGTAACCTATCAGTACGTGACATATTGGCCATCAAAAACGCTTTAGTTTCTTTTATTCATGGTACCTTTAAAAGATTGAAATGTCGAGGTGCAGATGTAGTAAAGATGAGAGGAGATCATAACACAGACCTAAAGGTTACATAATCTGGCGCAAGCCGTCGCCAGGCACGTCCATAGAAAAATTGAAATATTGACCATCTGAAACTTCATTTCCTGTACTTCAGGGGCACATTTTGCTTGTATTTTTAACCCTATTCAGACCGGGCTTTTTTGGTCATCCCTGGACCGGGGGGGGGCTTTTGAGGCCCTCCACTTCTAAGTCCTATAACTCTTGAACGACGTGCCGTAGGGCCACCAAATTTTCAGGACATAATTTCGATATAATATCTGACAAGTATTTGACGTTTGACGTTACGTTGACGTAAGATGACGTAATTATGACGTCATCAATTTGATTACATTGGCCAAACCCATGAAAAATGGGTATTCTCAGAAAACTTCAAGTTATGCTACAAAAATGTAACAACAAGTGCAGATAACAGAATAGTAATATTTATTACGACTTGCGTTGCCAATAGCAACATCAATGGCGTCAATATGACGTCATAAAATGACGTCATGCACATCTAAGATACGAGTTGGGCTCCGCCATATTATATCCACCACCTTGAATTTTTAAAAATACTTTTTTTGCAACAAATAATCACAAAGGGCAATGGAAATAGACTAAATTCATTCAATTAGATGGTTTTTGATGAAAAAATACCAGGTAGTTACAAATTTTAAGGGATAATTAGCTTGTTATTATTGATTTGGCCATTCGGTCCGCCATCTTGGATTTTGGGCTGATGACGTCATCAAATTAGCATATTTTATGCATATATAATTATGAAAGATTTGCTGAATAATATAAGATTTTATTTATGTAACAAAATTGCAGTAATATAGCAAATAAATGTGAAAAATACATAGTTAGAACCAAAAATGGTGATTTTTGGCAAAACTGCCTGTCAACAAACGGTTGCCATGGCAACAAGAAAAAATGAAAAATTTGTCAAACTTGGCAAAATTGTTGCCAACAATATTTTAGGAAAACTCACTAAATTTGGTGGCTCTAGCGTAAGCCGTTCTGGCGTTATAGGACATCGAAGTTAGCGCGGGCCTCAAAAGCCCCCCCCCGGTCTGAATAGGGTTAAGGCCCCTTAGGCAATTTTTTTTCAATGGCCCTCCCCCTGACTCAAGACATGTTTCGATGGCCGTTCTCCCAGGCCAAAAATATGATTGTTGAATGTGAGATTGCTAACTATAAAAATCAGTGTTCGTTCGTTTATTATATTTGTGCAGCCCTAAAAGTCACTGTTGATTCGTTGGTTACTTTTGCACAGAAATGGCTCTAAAATGCACCAGAGAGCCTGTTTATTTTAAAAAGTTCTCGGAGGAGGCCCCCCAAACCCCCCAACGAGAGGGGGGAAACACCCCTCTCGTGCTCTCCCCCCGCGCCACGACCTGAGGTGCAACAGCAGATGCCCCCCCCCCCCTTTGAAAAATCCTGGATCCGCCCCTGACATATGCTTGTATGTTGTGATTTTAGTCGATTTGATTGGATTTATTGGAATTTGCAAACAATGCAATACAGGTGGGAGATAGGCAGCGGCATGTGGCTGTTATAACCAATACATGAATACATAGGCAACATGTAACATTAATATTTAAAAAAAAAACATAAACTGTTCTGATTTGAAAACCATCACACGAGTTTAAAATACATTTTGGGGCATTAGAATGGAATAAAGGCCTTACCAAATATACCATCCTCATACCAGGACACTAAACAAGAAAAAAATCACAAAGTGCAGAGACAAAGATAAGTAAAGTTTACAACACTGTAATTTACTTACCTGGCTGGGAGGAAACGCCATTAGACAACAGACAGCAAGCGACCATACCGATCCATGCTAGCGGCCACATGGTGTGTACTGGGTATTTGCAATAGAAATATCATGTCAATAGATTTGTCTGAACAGCCTTCAGCCCTGGTGTGAATATCAATTTTCAACAAAAGGTTTTGTATTACTATATTGCCTTCAACAAAAGAGATTTTGAACGAGAGTTTCACCATCTAATACCTTCACCAAAGTTACAACACTTATTCTTTACACCAACAGGTATCTACTCGTTTCACTAAATATCGACTACCGCATGTATAGAACAACACGAGATATGAAAAAAACACACTGAAGATCCTCTGTAGTACCATATGCATAAAAGTATGGGCAGCTAGGGGAAAATTATCAAACTTGACCTTCTACTAACCTACCAAATTTCAATGCTTCTAGTTCGTGTTATGCTGTTCACACACAAAAAAATATAAAAATATAACGTTACACAAAAAGACACACACACATACGCACACAAACACAAAAACACCAAAATCATAACCTTCCAGGCAAAGGTGATCATATGTACATCCGTAACTCTTGAGTTTTGTAAAATGTTCAGACTTCTCAACGCAAGAAAATTACAATTGTCCCAACGTGTGAACTTTTTAACTTTGGTCGTTAAGTAGGACGATAGCTACGTGGCTTATTTTGCATTGTGTTCTGCTGGTGCGTACGTGCATTCAAAATGCTCAGTCTGCCCTCAAGGTCGGCGCCAATCACTGACTCACAGATAATTACAGCAGAGGTCTCTAAGGGTTACACGTGAGGTCTCTGTTAGAGACAACCATACTAGATAAAATTCGCCCGGTGGGGACGTGAACCTGTTGGACAGGGTCTTTACTGAAAGCACGCGTGGCCTTTCGACCTCACTTTATCTCTACAAAATCTAGAATATTCCATGCCTTTTACAACACAAAGTTTTCTTCTAATTTCACGGTTTGTCAGTTGAAACGCCGCAATCAGGAAGCAATAACTAAAAGAAATAATTCTAAGCATGCTTAACGTTGAGTAACCATACCTTTGGATTGGGTAATAAAGCGTTAACATTTCAAATCCTACAAGCCTTTCTTTTTCATCGCATTTACAAGAAATCTCTGACGTCGACACCACAGTTCACCGGGTTCTTTCATTTGAAAGCCACACTTTGAACATATTTTCTTCAAACCCGAAATGTTTATAGAAGAGTTGTTATACTCCAGGGGATAACTTTTAAGTCGTATATCTTTCGTAGTGTAAGTTACACCCCGAGGCGTTCTTGCCACGCATACAGAATTGTCTTAAAGTACAGGATAGTATATCACAGAATAGTCCTAGCTAAACGACAACGCCCATCAAAGTGAGAAAACAACTGAAATTGCTCACTACATATTATCATAAACATAGTTAGAGTGCGTTTTAGCCGGGCACATCTTGCGCAGAAATTGACTTATGACAGCACTGGAAATATTCAGGGACAGACTCTTTCTGGCTTTAGTGGATATCTGTTAATAATGTAATTTCAGCAAATAATCCCAAATTAAAGTAGTTACCATGAAACCTGTCATGGTTTCATTTATTTATTTATTCAAACTTGTTTTCCCATAGAGTGACTACTGGTTAATCTAAAACTTGCCTCAATGAACAAAGGCCGTACTACTAGACGACGATCGCGCTGCGCTCTCACTGCGACCTAAATAGGATTTGTGTAACCTTTGATTGCATAATGCATATCATACAGCTTGTAAAAGTATGGCTGAGAAGACAGCAAAACACACAAAGTGTAAAAAAATCGTTTTTTAAAATAATTCTTTGAGCAATCTGTCAAATTTTATGTCGCAGAGAGAGCGCAGCGAGAGTGCCGTCCTTTTGAAAAGGGGTATAACTTAAGGAAGGGAGGGCGTAGCTTATATTCACCTTTACACCAGGAAGGTGGTGCTCTCAATGTGCCCTTTCTGCGCAGAATTTTTAAAATTTGACAAACGAATTTTTTTAAATTTGACAAACGGATTTTTAGAATTTGACAAATTGCTAAAATTCCCAGTCACAATTTGTATGATATACCACTGACTATGAAATCGAAGGTTACGCACATTCATTTTAGGTCGCAGTTGAAGAGGGGAGTATTAAAAGGGTAGTACAGAAAAAGAGAGACAAACTAGCATTTTACCTGTTGTTGGTCTGACGAATGGTGGCCAAACCCCCCAGGGGCCTCTAGCTCGTCTTCTGTTAAACTCCAACCTCAGACGACCACTGCTGTGCCACGACAATGCCCCTTTCTTGTAGTCAGGCGGCTGAACTCGTGCAGAAAAAGATGAGTCACTTGATCAACATGATATACCATTGATTTTGTGGATTTTGTTAGGCCACTTCACACGAGAGGCGAAATGAGCCGGGATGCCGTCTGATGAAAAGTTCTTTGTATATTCCTCGGTATTCGTGGTGCATTTTAGACATTCCCACTGCATTCCAAAACAGACGGAGGTAATACCCCCCTTCCACCAGGACAACATATCCTTCAACGAATTCTATAGTAAAGAAATGGATCTATTTTACACTCTGTGTGTTTTGTTGTCTTCTCAGTCACACTTTTACATTTTGTATAATGTAGTGGAAAGGGGGCCTAATGAATGGGGCATTAAGTACTACAATCATTCATTCAATCGATCACACTGCTCGTGTAGAAAAAAAAGAAATGGTTAAGAGTGGTCATAAATTCTGTACATTGTCTAGAAATGGTATTTTTACTTTTACCGAAAGCTTTCGTGAGACATGATTAGCCATCGCGAGTGACACATGTTTCTCAATATTCCCTCTACTTTAAGAGGTACGTTGTTATAGTTTGTCCCAGATCATGATTCACCTTGGTTACTGGCAGCCCTACGGCTTTAAATGGCCAAATTATCCAATTCCCACTTTTTAAAACATGAACGTATTGTGAAACACTAACTTAAGCCTTATATAGCAACAAAATCGAGCCTTGGAGATTAACAAAGAAATGTTGTATTTAAGGGGAAAATGGATTTACATGCCTTTTAAGGACATTATTACAGACATTATCTTTTTGCTGTCTGAGTTTCTTGAATTTTGCGTTTTGCTGGTAGAAAACTACTGAAGAGCTAGCATAGTATCCAGATACATAATACTTAGTAGTTGTTTTATATCATATCTTGAGTGATTTTTGAAACGTTATTCATGATCAGCAGAAACACGATCATTTTTTTTAGTTTGTGCCAGTTGGTCTTAGTAGTTCTTCTTGTGTGACATGATTTGCAAGCGGCAATAGAAAAATGGCAACCTTTTGAATTTTTGACAAAATTCTGAATATTTCCTCAAAATACTGATACTGTGTGTTGAGATAAAAATGGGTAAAAAAGGGAAAAGCCTTTAAAATGCTCTTTCTGCTTCCAAATTCGGCACAATTATTACTGTTTGACTCACGTACAGATACAACCAGTGGATATCTTTGGATGCCATAACCCCCATAATGCAAAGATAGGCAAATATATCAAAGACTGCTTTGTTATTAGAAAGAGTAATGAATCTCATGTATAGCCCAACTCGATTGTAACACTATATCAAAGACTAATGTGTCAGCCCTTCTTGTTACGTTAATTAGGATATTAAGTGTTATTCTCTACACCTATTTTGTACTTTGTGTAACAGTCGTTGCCATACTTTGTAACATGTACAAATGTCGAGCAATAAAGTTCTATCTATATTAGATCTTTGTGAATTACATCATAAGCACAATTAGACTATAAGGATCTTGTTAAACATGCCTTCCTTTGCATACATGTACAAAGCCAGCGTGACATTACGGTCGCATGGATCTCGAATTATATCTAATTACGGACGTCTGTCACATTGTATTTTTCAAGGTCACACTCTCTGCTGTTGATGCATGAATCTTAGATTCTTTGCCTTGCATACCAGGGTGCTGAAAAGCATGAAAATCGGCAAAAATGCAAACTGTACACCCCGACCAGCAAAATATTTTGACATGTTTTCTGCCCATGGTTCCGATTTCTATTCTTTCTAGTGACTTAGCGGGAACACAAAACACAGAATCAAAATACCCAACAGCACAAATGACCCCCCCCCCACCGAGCTAATAGACGCCGATCGCGCTGAGCTCTCAATGCGACCTTAAACGGATTTGTGTAGCGTTTGAAGTAAAATTGGGCATACCATACAAAATGTCAAAGTTTGGCCGAAAAGTCAACAAAACACACAAAGAGCAACATGATTCGTGTGTTGTGTGTGTGTACAATTCGGTAGAGGGAACAGTCAAGTTTACGCGGCGAGTATTACCGATGCCGCATATACAGTACTGCGTTTTAATAGGAGGAAGTAAAAGAAACCATGGCACCATGGAGTTACGTAATAAACTTATTATTGCGTTATTGTCATTTATCTTAGTTTTTTTACCCAGAACTAAATTAGACGATTAATTACAACACTGAAATATTATAACACGTATGGCTCACATTGTACCTTCCCAGGAACACTACATTTTCGGCTCCAGTGAACAAAAATCACGCACTATTGAGGGTAGTTATGGTTTAACAAAGATAGGATTTAAAAAGAATTGGTCCAACAAACAACACACTACCAGCTTACCTTGTTCCAGTCTGGCCGCTGACAGCCAAACCCAAGAACTCTCTTCTGTGGAGTTCTTACCTCAAATGACGACACATTCACCACAGTAGTGCCCCTATTCTGTACACAGGTGCCGGGCCTCGTGCAGAAATGATTGAGCCCTTCGGGCTAATCTTCGTCTATACCATTCGAGTTGAACCTGGTGTCACAGCGATCTCGCCCCCCTCCCATAGTGAATTTGCCCTCATGGCGAGAGTTATTTTAAAAAATCTTGTATTATACATCAATCTGAAACTGCAGTTTGTGATTTGCAACTTCTAAAATGTCTTGTAAACTTGGTTGGGGGGGGGGGTTGTTGGCGAAATCACTAGAACTTAGAAGGTGGAGCGAGGATGGGGGTGGGGCTGCGCCGGAGTGCGAGATCGCTGTGACACCGGTCGTACTTATGGTGTCATGATTGTGCTTGTCTTCGTATAAGTGGCTTTTATAAAATATTGTTGCCAAATGTCAATAAGTTTACATGGTTGTTTATGTATAGATGATACGAGTATGTACTATACAGATGTTGAACATGTCGTTTTTCTTCCCCTCCACCACACCACCACAAGAATCAGGTCTGTCCCACCCGGTTTTCATCTTGGGTACGGACCATGTTACCCTGGGTGCAAAGAAATTCTTTTTTTTTCGGGGGAGGGGGTGTAATGGCATTACCGTCCAGAGGGGCAAAAATTGAAAAGAAAAGTATTCAAATTCTAAGTTGCTGTAAGGATAAGAGACACTGAAACTATTAGGGAGACCCCCGTGAGGTCAACAGGTGTGTGACCTTGCCAAGGGTTATAGGTCACACAGTCAAGGCTCGTAGGTAGTCAAGGCTGCTATTTAAAGGTAGCAGTACACAGTTTTAGGCCTATGGGATTACTATAGTTAAGGCGACTGACATCGACGTGTTAAGAATTATAGAAGGGTGCATTTAACAAGCACGCTAAACGAAAGTGTTTAAGCCGAGGGTGCATTCTACAAACAACTGAAGCTCAAGGAAAGTGGCATTTTTATAGCGTTGACTCACCGAGGCAGTCACCTGTAAATGTCACGCGCATTGATACACCGAATGTGAAAACATCAGAATTCTATACCAACGATCTAAAACTCGACTCATTAGGCTACCTTATAGCAAAGTTTCTTTGCACTATTTTATTTTATGTTACCGTGTTTACAAACGCTTCGAGACTTCAGGCAAACTATATTTTACCCTTACGTTTATATCAAACTGTTCCTTTAACGATCATGGAAGAAAAGAGCTTTTTAAAGAAGCCACTAAATTCCTCCCCAATTTCTCCCATGTTTACGGACAAAAAGAAACCTACCCTACTTCTGACATCACAGAACCCACACATTCTAGAAAGAGTGGTATCCTTCGTCTTCCACTCTCCCAGGAAACGAAATCAAACCAAATAGTTGCAGTTTAGCTAAGCTTTTAGACTAGAGCAGACATATTCTACACTGTTCTACGCTATTTGTCTGTTTGATCCTTTTCATGTTACCTGCAATTAGGCAAGAATCTGTAATGGATTTTTATTGTCCGGTCATTGACCTCGGGGTCCAGTATAGATACAATCTTGGTTTGTGTTCTGTAGCAGAAGCAAGGGTATAGGGGCGGTATACCAAAACGGTGCTGAAATACTACTACTACTTCTACTACTACAACTACAACTACTAGTACTACTACTATAACTACTACTACTAAAACTACTACTACTACTACTACTACTACTACTACTACTACTACTACAACAACAACTACTACTATAACTACACTACTACTACTACTATAACCACTAACTACTACTACTACAACTACTAGTTATACTACTACTACTACTACTACAACTGCTTCTACTTATACAACTACTACTGCTACGTCTTCTACTACTACTACTACTACTACTACTACTACATACTACTACTACTACTACTACTTCTGTGTCAGGGTGGTCTGACAATCATAAACTTAAACCTCGTGAAATGAAAATCTACATTACACCGACAGAAACGGTGCAGTGTTTGTAGTTTGTTTCATTTTGAGTTCCTTTTTTTTTTGCTCAGTGCTATTACTTGCTGTATCCAGGTTCCTCTGGACCATGAATAATTCTTCACTCCGACTCCTTCTCCACTCTCATCATTAAATCAAAAACTGCTACTGCCATTAATCAAAACATAGACATGATAACAATAAGCTGTGGGATTAATGCTAAATCAGACAAAAGGTGGTGGGACCGCGTGGCACGATCGGGAGCGCGTTGGTCTCAGGCCCGAGAGGTCCCGGGTTCAAATCCGCTTGCCGTGTCACCGATCTTGTGCCCTTGGGAAAGGCACTTTACACGACTTTCCTCACCTAACTCAGGTGTAAACGAGTACATAGCTGCGGCTAGTGGCAGTGACAGGCCTTTGTTGTGGTGACAGGCCATAGGGGCATGTTCGGGCATGACGCACCCGCCATGACACACGAGTCAGGGGTAGGAGGAACCCCTTGCATCCTTGGTCGGAAGTCCTCCTAGGAGATGGAAACTCCGAACAACAAAGCCAATGGTATGGTGGCTTTGAAAAGGCGTCTTTGACACCTGTTTCGCCATACCCTCCATATGTATATGGAGAATCTCAATAAAAAAAATTAAAAAAAAAACAAACTGTTAGAGTAGCCCAAGGTGCGAAACAATAATAATAGCAAGAGGATAGAAGAACTGGTTTAAAGAAAAGAATCAGGTTATCGGTAAACAATGACATTCACACACTGTACAACACAAAAAAATAAAATGTTTTATATTTATATATATATATATATATATATATATATATATATATATATATATATATTCGAATCAGCTGTTTCGTATTGACCAAATTTCATGATAAAAGTCTTCCTAAAGAAAGTCAAAGAAGCTCTGTCATACGCGAATAATCAGCGTCCAAGTCCACATCATTTAACAATACATTTAATATCAGTGTCCAAGTCCACATCATTTAACGATACATTTAATATCAGTGTCCAAGTCCACATCATTTAACAATACATTTAATATCAGTGTCCAAGTCCACATCATTTAACAATACATTTGATATCAGTGTCCAAGTCCACATCATTAAACAATACATTTAATATCAGTGTCCAAGTCCACATCATTTAACAATACATTTAATATCAGTGTCCAAGTCCACATCATTAAACAATACATTTAATATCAGTGTCCAAGTCCACATCATTTAACGATACATTTAATATCAGTGTCCAAGTCCACATCATTTAACTATACATTTAATATCAGTGTCCAAGTCCACATCATTTAACAATACATTTAATATCAGTGTCCAAGTCCACATCATTTAACAATACATTTGATATCAGTGTCCCAGTCAACATCATTTAACTATACATTTAATATCAGTATCCAAGTCCACATCATTTAACAATACATTTGATATCAGTATCCCAGTCAACATCATTTAACTATACATTTAATATCAGTGTCCAAGTCCACATCATTTAACAATACATTTAATATCAGTATCCAAGTCCACATCATTTAACAATACATCACAGGCAGTTTAAGGCCTGTGACACCTGTAGATTCTCAGTCGAGTAGTTATATGGCCATAACGTTTGATGTAACCATCTGTTTTCAACAATTTTTGGCCAGTTAACGTAATTCACCCATATTCAAAATATGATGACGAGAAAATTGTGGATCCTCAATATTTTGGGTTTAAAAATCCATTTTTTGGTAAAAAATAGGGATGCTATTAAAATGGGTCTGTGCCCACTATGAAATGATTGTCTAACTGAGTCATATTTTCTGGAGTAATAGATTATATCTCTGTGATATCTGATATGCCCGGGGATCTTGCCGCTATACCTAGGTAAGGCTCAATTTTGGGGCAAAAACAGAATTTTTTGACAATTTTTTGGTATTTTTCGTACAAATATCTATACAGCCACGGAAATAAAAGATATTGCAAGAAGACCCGCTTGATTTCTGAAGGTCTAAGGCTTAATGAACCTAAATCTGCCCAAAACTCGTAATAAAACTGGTGCCCTGATGTGGGCAGGGACCGACGAAACACTACTTACCCTACAAGAACTGCGCCCAAGTAAGACATGTTTGACTGTACGTAACGTTAACCGATAGTAAAATATGAATGTTTTATGTCTGTATCTGTTAAATCGCTGTTGTATCAATGCGAAATTTCGCAAGCAGTTAGCCTTATAAGGCATCAGTCAACTGCCATACAATCATTTTGGGCTAGAAATACCGATTTATAGCATTATTTTGCTGTTTCCTTGAAGTATGAGCGCCTCGCTGTTTTCCCGCCACTCCACACCCCGGGAGGTCGGAACGCATGTTCGGACTGTACCACTTGCAGCTCTCGCGGGGGTGCCCTTTTGTTAACCGCTTCTAGTTATGCCGATATTTGATAAATACTAGATCAATATCTTTAGCATGCAACATCAATAAGTCTCAAGAAAAGTACTTAGTGTGGCCCGTGCATCGTAAGTTCCTGTTTTCGCAATGTAACATTAGGTACTGACATTGGACCGTTCTAAAAACGCTCCGGCCCGGCGGGGTTACCTGAGGTCACGTAGTGGTTCGAATTTCATGTTCGACCAAAATTGTCACAGGCCTTAAAGTGCCCGAGATTTGATATCAGTGTCCCAGTCAACATCATTTAACTATACATTTAATATCAGTGTCCAAGTCCACATCATTTAACAATACATTTAATATCAGTTTCCAAGTCCACATCATTTAACAATACATTTAATATCAGTGTCAAAGCCCACATCTTTTTTCAATGCATTTGATATCAGTGTCCAGGTACACATCATTTAAGCTATCTATCTATCTATCTATAAATAGCAAACATGATAACTACACTATAATGATTGTCGCCATTCTTGTGTTGTATACTAGCACCATGCAGTAGATTATTATTTTCCTAACAACATTATTTTACTTTATGTTATAAATTTAGAATGTACGCATACATGCACGTTAAACTTTGGATTTACGATTATACTCTTCCCTAGAATCCTAGAAATTAAAACAAGGATAGCTACACACTTGGATTTATCTAATAAATACATAAACCAAAGTGTGTAGTTGTTGTTCTGTTTTTTATAAAAAGTAGATGGAATTTTGCTAATTTCTTTCCCTAGGCTCGTGCCTTGAACCAAAGTGCGTTTGTTGGAAAACCAACTAAACAAGATTTAATAAGGCCAATATATATTCTATAGTATTTACATTGGCCCAAAATATTTGTATTAAAGGAGGCTTGTGAGGTACAATCTAAGCCAACTTCCGAACGCAATTTCTTCAAAATTGGTCAGACATTCAAATTAGTTGCCCCGAGTTCTTATCGGTTTGTCTAGTTCGCTACGTAGACATTGTATATGCATTCACTTTTATATAATGCATTTGGCATTCAATGTTATATATGTATTCAATATTATATATTTATTATGTATTCATCATTATATATATATTTAAAATTATACATGCACCATTGTATATGTGTTTACTATCATGTAAATAATTCAACGACGTTGCCATCAGGAATCTATTTAACAAAAGTAAAGTTCAAACATTTTCAGACAGTCTTCCTGGAATCCGGTTCTCCACTTCAAAATACTTTTGGGTCGCACTGTCAGATTTTTTCAGAAACAGACACAACTTATCGACTGGCATCCCCAGCATTTAGAGTTTAGCCTCCGTCTTTGGAACGAGTCTGTGTGGGGTTTTTTTTTGGGGGGGGGGGGGCGATTTCCAACGTTTGCTATATTCTCTTGTACCGGGAAAGGAGGTTTGCCGAGGAAGGGAGCTTGCTGTGGAAGGGAGTTTGCCGTGATAGTGAGTCTTTGCCCCGTCCGACTAATCCACCGCTGCTGCCAATGGCCACTTCCGCAGCAGAAGATCATCCTCAGCGTTCATTTTCTTTTCTTCTAATTTTAATGCAGCGACTTTGAAGTTCCTACTACGGCTCGCTACGAAGACAGTCCTGTTGAGCTACTCTTTCCTTTACATGAACTGTTTATTCTTGGGGATAGTAGAAGAAGCCAACTTGTACCCCCTTGATGTTCTGCTAATAAGATTTCGAAGTAAGGTAGGACAAAACAAAACACACGAACAGAAAAAGAGGGGTGGTGGTGGGATATATTGTATTTAAACCTAATTGGCGCCTCTGCTGTCAATATAATTACAGAATGAATTTGAGGTTCAATTTGCAATTCAGTTGCTCAACGTTTAAGCCAGAATGAATGAAATGTAATGAAACAGAGATTTCCTCATCTCACATTTAAAACAACTCATTTGTCATTAGAATCCACGTTACCAACGGTATTTTCAGTTGAACCGTGGGCGGCCAAAAAGCAAGGTGCAGGGAACGGTTGCAGCGATGGCGATGAGGTAAAGAACCAGACTCAGCCGATCCAGAACATCGGCCAACAAAGCGTACTCCCCAACTTCCTCATCGCCATCACCATCGCTTCCACGTGCCAAAGCATCGATGCTGCCAGAAAGGTGCTTAACACTAACCTTCAATTCATCTACGCTTGCCTTTAACCCGATATCGGTATCTACACACTCATTCTTCACGATAAGAGGCGGGTTGTGGCCTCCAGAAGATTGGCCATCGCCGTTCATCATGAAGGAGGGTTTGATGTTTCCCTCGATGTCTTTTTCTTTGTTGCTGAAGCTTTTTGTTGTTGGCTCTTCAGATTTCGCTTTTTTGGTCAAGTCTCCCATCAATAGAGCCCTGAAACAAGGGGGGGATTTCATCAAGTTTAATTGATCAGGGGTGCCTAAGCATTTGCGCAAACCTTATGAAATCCGTACGAATTCGCACCAAACACTATGTGACATACACCAATCATATGTGATTTGCACGAATGTCATGCAAACCAACCGGCCACTTGTAAGAAAGTACGTTTCTGAGTGTTTCTACCCTTGATATAAAGCCTTGAATGGACATATACGGTCACATAGTCGTATTTGATAGCTTGCGAGCTACTCTTTTGCCCCATTTAGCGCGTCACATCGTATTTTCCCTTTGCCGAAGATCGAGGCCGCCATATTGAATATCCCGCTCCGTCTGTCACGTGACCTCGGCAGCGGCCGGTTGGTTGGTTGGCATAAGGTTGACATTTGGTTGCGTGCGAATCACATAAGATTATTGTGTGTCACATAATAATTCATGTGTATCACACATGTTCCGTGCGGTTTTCATAAGATTAGTACGTTTTCGCATAGTGATTCGCGTGTGTCAAATATTCGTACGAATATCATAAGGTTCTTGCAAATGTTAACACGACTGTTGATACATACATAAAAGTTGCATCGTACATTTGATAGATTTTGTTGCATTTGGACATACCTTGCGAGGTGTTTTAAGAAGAGCGTCCGCACCCATTTGGGGACGGGTCCCTTCTTGTCGTGTATGATGATGATGAAAAGTGTCGTCAGCATGAAGAGCGCCATCAGAGCCATGCACACAATGATCAGCATGGCTGGAAGACAAGAAAATGTAACTTGTAATGAGCAACATAGTTATTCATTACAGAACACAGTAGCATAGGTTTAACGCTGATAAGTAACATCATAAACTTGGCATATATAATGCTACATTTGGCTAGAGAAAAAATTCTCTATGGAAAGCAAAAATCACGGCAAAAATCAGTTACTTATGCAATATGATATGAGTTTGGAAACAGTCAGACGTATCAGATAGTGTCCACTATTTTTCGTTAGTGACACTGACTGAACCTGAGATAAACTGTTTTAAACCCTAACTTTTAATGCAAAAGGGCTGAAGACAATTAGAAGTCCAATAGAAAACTAAATAATACAAAGTCAAGCTAAAGAAAATTTAGGATTCTTATAGAAAACAAAATCATATTGAGTATCTGTCTTATCTTCATTGAAGAAAACAGAAAAATAACAAAAGTTGTGCCTTTACAAACTTGGTGCATTCTTGGAGCCTCACATGCCCTGCATAAGTCAGCAATACCAATACGAAAAAGCTTTCTAAGATGCTTGTCGGAGGTTCTGTCACAGTATATTTGAAAACCTTACGAGCTACACCAAAAGTTAGAGCAAATTTAGTTAGTATCAACCGATTAACACCTACCAATAAAAGGCAGGGTACTAGACACAGGCAGGAAGCCTGTAACGACGACTAGCGACACCACCATGGACAGCAGCACGGTGACGCCGAACCCGATCCTGTCACCTTTGTCGATGGGCATGATGAAGGTGATGATCATGAGGATGATGAGGATGAGGCAGGGAGAGATGGTTGTGGCGTAATGATAAGTGGGGTCTCGTTGGAGAGTCATAGTCAGACAGGCCGTGTTGTTTATGGCTGAAAGGGTAGTTTTTCCACTCCACTCTCCCGTGACGATGTCGGCCTCCAAATCGTAGCAGGTCAGGAAGTTTTCGTCTTTGTGTGATGTTGAATTGGAACAGTCTTGGAAAATAAAAGGTAGAGAAGTTAGTAAGAGCCTGTGTGTGTGTGTGTGTGTGTGTGTGTGTGTGTGTGTGTCGTTTGTGTGTGCATGTGTGTGTGCTTCTATGTGTTTGTTATAAACTAATAAAAAGTGCAATTTGCAAACGTTTTCATTTACATGATATGTCTTTAGTATAATGACAAACGGACTATGTACATTTGGTGAGTTGAAAAACACGTGGACTGCCATACCTATTGTGTACTTTTCCCCAGCTCTCCAGCACACCGCACACGTCATGTTGTCCTGTGGGAAGAGGAAGGGGTCCAGGGTGCAGGTTGTGGTAGTCAGTAATTCTATAGGCCACGTGACTTCACCGGTTTCCTCCAGTTTTACCTCCGTTTCTGGGAACCCTCCGTTATAAAGCGGATCAGCGCTGTGTGGAAAATAGTATCTGACTTAAGAAATACAATAATTCGTAAATGTTCCTAATTTCACTTGCTGTTAAGAAAGTGAAACCTCACATCTCATTATTTACAACTTTTCGTTGCCCATGCATGGAGTTCTTCTCGGAAGAGTATACTATAGAAATGTCGAATTGTACAGGCTGGTTTCACTATGGGCCAGTAAGCGCCTGCAAATTTTAAAGAAGAAAATGAAATTCAGCTAATACTATACAGAGATGTACTAAGTGCAATTAGTAATGTAAATCTTAGAATAAGAAACCGATTGTTTTCCGGATAATACAGGCGAAAGGCTAAGCATGGTGCTGAGTGAAAGGCTATTAGGAAATAATAACGGAGAAGGGTGGAGAAAACTGGTTGCCAAATCATATTTGTCGCCTCAATGGTGGAATAATAGACAAGGTGATAGATAAGAAGAAGAAGAAGAACTTTATTGCACGACAACTGTTAAGGATACAATGTATGGCAACTTAGTACATACAACACATACAAAACAGTTGAACTACATAGTTGCTAATATATAAAAATCTAAGAAACTAATGTGTGAATCATACATTCGTGTGGCATGTCATGTTGAGCGACATCGAGAAACCTATAGGAGGTGAAATAACATTGCATCATTGTTAAAAAGTAATAGTCATTAGACTGCTGCAGATTAAGAACATGGGTGATTTTGTCTTCCTTAAAAGACAGAATGGCAAAACATTTACTTTCTTTCCAATGTCAGTGTCGGTTTCCAGACTTGATCATCACCAACGAAGATACGATCCAAGTTTCCATATTCCATGCGTTCCCATTCCAGCCGCTCGTCTGTCCATGTCTGTAACGTATGACATACGTAAGAGTGTATTGTGTTATGAATTATAATAAGCTAATGTTACAGCAGTTAATGTTATCATCTGCAAACTACAAATTTAATGAGGGCGAAATAAGCAAGATGGTTAAAAAAAAGAAACGTTGTACGTCGTAACAGGAATTGAAACGAGAACACATCACAGCCTATAATAAGCCTTCTATAATAAGCCCTCTACGTATGTATTCAATAAAAGCACAAAATTACACTAGTGTGGTAGATGAGAGCAGCCGGCGTGTATCAATTAACCAAGTTGGCAACTACAGCTAATACTCGTAACTACCACATTGGTGACACTTTCAGTATTGAACTGGTTTCACTTCTACAACAATGACAAAGTACAATCACGGGTACCACAAGATATATTTCACATTTTGGTAGATTCTTCAAATAAACCATCTCTTGTTTTTTCTTTGAAATCAGGCAAATATTATTGAGCGTGTTTGTATTCCAAATGTATTTATTGTAAGATATATAACAATGTAGATACAGACGTATTACAGGTCTCCAAGGCCCCTCAGCATTTTTTTTTTTTCAAATTAGCTTTTTGGCTTACTATGGTCATATGGCATCAAAGACAGTGAAAAGAAGAACAAACTCACGAATTCTGCTTTAAAGGATGTTACTATCTGTTCCGCTTTTTCATCCTGAAATGAATTTATAAAAGATGATCTTATTACCATATCTAACATAAGGGACGGAAGTATCGACAAAGACAAGAATGTGCAATACACAATATCTGATCTTATGACAAGTCTGAGAATAGATGAAGGTGATTGTAACAAAGATTCATAATATTCCGGCATAATTATTATTGTCAGCTCTATGTATACCAACAAAATCTTTGGCAGTTATATTTTCGTATCAAGTCCGTTATATTTTCGTATAAAGTCCGTTGTATTTTCGTATAAAGTCCGTTATAATTACGTATCATGTCCGTTATATTTACGTATCATGTCCATTACATTTACGTATCAAGTCCGTTATATTTACGTGTCCATTGCAACATTTCGAAAATGTTTTTATCACTTACCAAGTTGATGATGTTGACAACGTATGCCTTAAATGTCATCTTATTTGTTAAGGGGGATACAAGATTGTCGTAGCTATCTCGGAGGTCATTTTGAAGCTTGAATTTTTGGTCAACTGTAACACAAATTTGACGATATTGACGTTATCAATGATCGGTCTTTAGTTGTGTATGGGTTTAGTGCACAGACGGCTTTAATAACAAGTGAAATAAGAAACGGTCATTCTTTATATACACACAGACACACGCACACATACGAACGCTACCGAAATATAACTTTCTTGGCAAAGGTAAAAACGGTACTCTCTTAGAATGGAGCAACTAAGAAATTCTTCATCCTTACCTTCACAGTTTGGCTTCTGAGTATTCCAGTCGGCTTCTCCTGTTGTGTTGTCCTTAATAAGACACAGAGCCTCGTTGGGCGGGGAGCCATCTTTGAACTTAAACCCAGTATCACACGTGTACTTAATTCTCTCTCCGGGCCAGTAGAATTTCAGAATGGGTCTTCTCTTTCCGAACCGGGGTTTTCCTGGATCCTTGCAACCTAAAACTGAAGGAACGAGGAAAAAGAAAGATGACTTTGTTCAGACATATTTCCAACACCATCACTGTTTGTTGTTGATTATGATATTCTTCGTATTCGATATTTACGTTCAACATGTAAATTGACAAACAAGACTTATGGACAAGGACAATGTGATGGACATCTTTAATATTGTTGAATGATGTTTGAAACGTCTCTCTGTATTCATTATCATCTTGCTATGTATAGTCTTGTTATCTTAAACAGATAATGATTGTATCCTATAACCAATTTATAAAATGATAAACTCATTATTTTCATTGGGAATGTTTAAGATATTGCTTTATGTAATAAAGACTTTTGAAATGCTTTTGAAATTTTTGTGACTTAACGACTTACCGCCGCAAGGAATGACGTCACAGTACTCGAATCCATTTCGAGTAAAGCACCATGGACGCTCATCACCGGTAGGATTACGGCATTTGTTGTCCACCAGGTTTGCCCAGGGATACGATTCTTGGAAGTTTGGGTCACTATCCCATGGTTCACAGTCTACCCGAGTTACGGATCCCCTTGATTCGTCTCCTCTGTAATTTGCACCATTTCCGTCGAAGCACATTTCTATGACGAAGAAAAACATACATCAACCTTGCCAATTTTTTTAGGTAATTTGCCACAAATTATATGCACGTACGTCGATGTAGGTTAGACATCCAGGTAATAAGATACGCCAGAAATTAGTTACTCAAGCAACTGGATATGTAGTTGCCTGAGTAACTAATTTTTTGACGTATTATATGCATCTACACCCGATAGATATACTTACTACCATCCAATGGAGTTGTTGAGGTATTAACGTTGTTGCAGTTGGTGTCGGGGAAAAACTCACAGCCAGGAATACTTAACCACGACCACTCGTCAAAACACGAAAATTTCACTTCTGCACACCAAGACTGACAGGGCAGCAGTTGCCTGAGATTCGGACTAAACAAAAAGAAAATTGTTATTGTTATACACACATAAAATAATGGACGACATCTAAACTGAGAAGAGAGCAACATCGAAGTTCATTTGTCTTATAGCATTATTATCTATCTCTACCTCTCTTTATAAAAACAAAAAATATGCTTTTGAGTGTCGTGGCTTGTACACATGCAGGTATTCACAAACCAAACGCTGATGTGTTAAACCATTTTGATTTGATTATATGGATGACACCCCCACACGCGCATTAATTTTCGACCGTGTCCAAGAAATAAGATTCAAACATGCTAAATCGCACAAAAAAAGCTGAAAAATGATCAAATATATACTAGTGATTTAAACAACGCATATTGAGAACCGCATATTGAAGTCATAAAACGACCACGTCAATTACAAAGTCAAAGAAGAAGATGTGAAAGAATAAACCTGAAGAATGTATAGTTGGATATACCATACGCAGTCATATTTTAGTTACCTCCATGAAATGTCATGGAATGGAGGTTATATTTTCTGTTATGTGTCTCTGTCTGTGTAGATGATTACTCAAGAACGGCTGGATGGATTGGTTTCGTACTTGTTGTGTTGGTGGGGTGTGATAAAAGCTCGAATCGATGAGATTTTGGGAGCCGTATCTGTCGTTATAATCGATATAATAATATCAGAAATCACCCCTATATCTGCGAAATATTGGAACAGGAATGTCCCGGTGACGTATGTAGGTCAGGTAATTAATCACCCGTCGGCCATGTAGCCAGCAGCTAACAGTTGCTCAAGAACGGCTGGATGGATTGGTTTCATACTTGTTGTGTTGATGGGGTGTGATGAAAGCTCAAATCGATGAGATTTTGGGCGCCGTATCTGTCGTTATAATCGATGTAATAATATCAGAAATCACCCTTATATCTGCGATATATTGGAACAGGCATCGTGCTTTAAGTGTTTGTTAATGGGCTTAGATCCAAGCAGATAGTGAGGTGATTTGTATGACAGCTGTTTGGGGAACCCCGAGTTTTTTTAATATGATAATTAGTTTTATTTATGTCTGCTTAGGATATCATGGAGATGTGAAGCGTAAGTATAATTGTGAGAAGTTGAGGTACATTTAACGGCAATGCTTAACAGGTATGGATGTCTCACATACTGTACTGCTGATTTGAGTGACATGGTGATTAAAATGCCATTAGGTCCTCTCATCTTAGATGGGTTGGGTGTCAGAAGTTTTATGGGCGATACAGATGTTCTGATTTCGTTACGATAAGGGACAGTTGTTAGTTGTCTCCTTCGTAGCCAATGGTACTTGTTAGCAGACGGGTTGGCGTCAAGTACTAGTATTCATCTTACAGTTGGTGTAGGGCTATTAGAGGAAAGTGTGCATCTCGTTTTTGTACCGTGTGAACAGCTGTTCTATTGACATATTGGTGGAAAATCAAATCACCATCTGACTAAAGTTGGCCACATCCCTTCTTCTTTCTGAGTTTCCCAACTTCCTCCCACCACACCGCTCTGAGGCACATAGTCGAACCTCAATAATGCTGACAACCTTAGACAGTTTAAATGCCAAACATCAAGCTTAAGGAACACCACGCTACCATATGCCGTCGACCTCTTAAACGCACATTACACAATTAAGTGTCACATTTTAATAATTACTAATCAGATGGACATCCTCTGTGTCATTAAATAAATACACCACTACTTTCCCATAACATTTATAACCATTACTCTCAAATACAACCGACTATAAACATACATACCATCCACAAAAAAGCAATAAATATTTCATGGAGGTATGAGGTCCCCGAACTCTAGTTCAGTCATATTTTAACCTTGAAGTTCATTGCCGCTTAATAGAACACGATTCTTGTGCTGGTTGACATTGTAAATATTTCATGTTACATAAATCTGTAAACTTTTATAATAAAGGCACCTTTTTAGTCATTTTCATTTGCCCGAGTGTACCAGTTATGGTGATCCCAGGGGATGTCATCCATATAATCAAATCGACATGGCCTTAGTAACAATCAAACAAACAAAGTACAGACGGGGCTGATTTACCTTGACTCACAGCGCGGTACCATGGTAGCGCAGACGAAGTCTTTAACACGGGGATGGCACTCAGAATTTGCGAGTTCGTTGAGGGCACCAAACACTTCAGAGTCTTTGACCTCGTCTAAGGTGATGAGGTTGTAGTTTAAGGGGTTGGGTAGTGTCATCTGCCGGTAATCTAGGCCCCTACACATCGACAACGACGATGGGATGTCCTTACACTCTGTACCAAACAAAAATAGTACATCATATTGGGCTGACACCTGGCTCTGTAACAAAATGTGCTGTGGGCTTATTCCAATGATTCAGAGTTAAGATTATTTATTGTTTCAATTCATTAGGAACTGTACCCACCACAACTGCTCGCATCCTCGTCACTACGGTCCCTGCAGTCATATTTTCCGTCGCACCTTCTCCAGGCGTCTATACAGGTTACACCGTTAGCACACCGGTACTGGCCGACTTCACACTCAGAAAACACTGGCAAACGAAATGCATTATTAGTTATAAAAGTAAGGACCTTAAAACGTTGGCATTGTTGTAAAGTCTTAGTACGGGTAATAACTAAAACGTTTTATTCTTAATTTCCTATTTTGTTTTATCAACAAATTTACGAATAGTGATTTACAACCATATCTCAGGATTATCAATGATTGAAATATTATAAAATGTCTTGGACATTTGATACTTTATTGATGTGAAAAAATGTACAAATATTTTACGTAGACCTTTATAATGTGTACTTAATTTCATAAGATTCAAAGGAAATGCAACTCAATGACACTGTTCAAGTTGATCATAAGTGCAGAAGGTATACGTAGTACCTTTGTCTTCAGCTGCATATCTGGCCTGAAATCCCTTTCGGTTTTGTGAACCATCGGAGACTAGTTGAACAGTCATGAAGCTCCCAGTTGAAGTCACGGGTTTAGGGGTACTTTTCCCTGTCAGCGTGGCTATTGGGTGCAAACAGTCAAGATAAGTCAAATTTATTACACAACATTTGTCACGTTTACAATGTAAGGTAAAGCGATATGCATTGTAAAGAGCAAGTGACTATACATTACCTATTATGATAATATATGTAGTTTCTCCGCTATACAATGATAAAAGACTAAGACACAATGTACAGTGTAGGACAAAGCGTTACATTATACTACTTGTTACATAGTTCATTAACCTAGTGCAAACTACATGTCGGTTCCATACCATACATACAATATTGAAAAAATGTACACTGAAGATTTCTATGTCAAGTATATAGATTCTTATTCTTATGTCGTTACTATGAGGTTTGCTTTTGACATAGATGTATATATGTATTGGCCTAGATACACGGAAACAATGTCGGGACGTGACATAATAAATACATAGAATAGCACTCTACACTAGTTTTATCATGCGCCTTCATTTAATTCCGTCTTCATTATGAGTTGGATATCAAATTTTCTTTAAGAAACGGCACTCATCTTAAACGCACCTTTTCTGACTGGGAGGGGTTAAGGTCATAGACAGAAAACATAACACTATGCACACGTTGGCTCAAGCAAACCTGCTCCAGTCATAAAATAGTTGGATATAGATTACAGGATGTTTTCCCTCTAAGTAATTTGCCTTTTGTCATGCTACTCAAACACAATACTATACCATTACACTCGTCATTGAGGCGTCGCCAAAAAGATTAACGTGATTTATGCAACTAGTTTCATTAATGTAATTAATTTGATCATTCACGTGTATCGAGAATCTTTTAGAAATACGCGCAGTTGTATAGTTGTTTCCATTGTTTTCTTATGACTGATGATGAAGAAAATATACGATGAAGAAGAAAAATAAAGAATAACACATCAGCAGAAGTTAAAGAGGAATTTTGAATAAAAGCTTCTTACCCATCTTCAATATAGAATCAGTCGTCTTTCCGTCATACACGTAGACGTAGTCATATTTATTCTCAACGTCAAATTCCGTGAAGGTGAGCCTGATGACCTTGGATGGAGTGACAGAGATCTCATACCGACAATCATGTTCGTCAGGGTAGTTGTCTGGGTAGTTGGGACTGGTGAACGACCCGGTATCAGTCGTCAGGCTTTCGCAAACTAAAAGAAGGAAGGGAAGAACTGTAATGTTTTGACATTCGTAATGACATATCAAATATTAACAATACCAACAAATCCAAACTTGTCAAGTTCAGCCCCCTTATAATTCAATATCATTCGTCTATCACGTCATGAATATATATTTTGTATATAACAAATAGAAATACAGTCGAAATCTATATGTATCCGGATAATGAAAAATATGATATACTAATTTGTTTTCAAACTAATATACATGTCATTTAGCATGAAAGAAGAAAAATTGCAGTTTAGAAGTACGTGTGAAGCCATTTCTGTGATATACATTTTGAAGTCCGAAAAAAATTGAATAAAGACCTCATCACAGATCCTATCCCCATATCATATATCAGCTTTGGAGTATATGAGAATACAATCTGAGAATATGTTTTCAAAGTAATAACCAAAAAACAACAATAAAAGAACACAATAATTACTTACCTGTTTGGGAGGAAACGCCATTAGACAACAGACAGCAAGCGACCACACCAATCCATGCTAGTGGCCACATAGTGTGCACTGGGTATGGGTAATGGAAACATTACTTCAATGGAATCGGAAGAACTGTCTTGGTACCAGTGTGAAATGTTATCATTTTGAAAATATTGAATAAATCGGAATATATGCACTCAGTTGTTCCGTGTACTATTTATTGCTTTTAAGAAATGTTTTATTTTTTAAGTTGTTTTCTAAATAACAGAACTTCGAAGTTGAAACGAAAAGGCCGTCTGTCTAAAAAAATTCTATATCAGAGTAATCAACATAATGAATAGAAATAGGTATAAGACAACATCCAAACATAATGATTGATTTAATAACTCCTCCGTAAATAAATTCATCAGGTAAGTAGATCAATTCAACATGTTCTTCTTCGTTACACAACCTTCTTTTAATTCTTTCGTAAATGTTTCGACGACCATCTGTCGCCTTCATCAGTACAAAATGAAACAAACACTATCGGTGCGATATGAACTAGACAGAGTCAGTGCAATCCGAACTTAGCCTATTGTCAGGCAGAAATTCTACAGCAGTTATGAATAGAGACGAAGGGGAGGGGGGAGGGGGGTTAATTCAGCCATGTTTGGTACCGCATCCTTGCCACTACGTCACTACGTCTACGCAAGAATTAAAAGAAAGTTGTGTAACAAAGAAGCCTTTGTTGAGTCTGACCTCCTGCTTATAACATTAGAATCGTGGAGTGGTATGCGTATCGCACTGAAACGTATATGAATTTTTTTTTAAAGTGCTTTTGTGCAAGAAACAAGTCTTTTACAAATGTGTACCAAAATTCAAATTAGTGTGATCATTACTTTACAGGCGACACTCAGTAACGTTAGGTAAGTGAGAAGTACAAAAAACGTTGACAATTGAGCTTAGCCTGGAATCCAGCCGTGTTGTGCTCTGGTCGCTCTGCTTCCTGCCAACACGTCTGGCCTTCGTTAGGATTGGAACAATCGGCCCTTACGTCACTAATGAGTCGAAAGATAGAGGTAGTGTTCCGTTCGATTACAAACTGTAAACATGATTGTTTGTGTTCGATTTCCACCTTGGTGGTGCTAACAGCCAATCAGAAATCGCGCAAATAAAGTGTGCGAATATTGAAATGCCGATCGTTCGAATGGTAACGAAGGCCAGTCGTATTGGCAGGATGCGTACCTCAGGGGAGCGACCAAAGCACAATACGGCTGGATTCCAGGCTAAATTGAGCTTGAAATAGGAAGAGAATCATTATCAAGCATTTGGACAATGTTATTTGTTAATGACAAAGGATTTACGACATGGGGAACTCGACCCACACATGTCTGATCACAATTCACCCATCTTTTTCTCACCACGTACCTTTTAAATTTATTTAATTAGTAAAAAACGAATGCCTGAAAAGTAATGACTGTAATGATTTGAAATTTAGAGGGTATTGATAAAATGCTTCATACTATGATGTTGTGCTTCGAAATCTGAGTTGTGCTTATTATTTCTGGGTGAGGCCGAGGAATTATTGATCATCGCTCGTACACATGCAGGGCGACCCAGGTTTACAATTTCTTTTACCAATGTGCTAGAGATGTGTTAAGAACCCTATGGGGTGGGGGTTGGAGATAGGGTGGAGTGGGGGCTGACAGGGACGTCTGAAAGCTGAGGGTGGACTTTGTCCGGGCAAGCCGACCGAAATGATAAGATAAACGAAACAGGTCAGTCTGCTATGTAGATAAATAGAATTTTTTCTGATTTGTCAAAATAAGGTCTCTGGGATAGATTCTATCAAAGGCAATTTTTAGAAAGCAGAATATCAGACACTTTATCAGGTATTAGTCAGCTCAACAGCAATTCACCCGGTAATGCTGTTCGGTGTATCACACTGTACAATCTTGTACAACACCGAGGAAAGGAAATTAAAATTACCCTCCATTACACTCAATTATACCAGATATACATGACAAATCACATACCAAGCAATCAATTATATTTCAACTATACATTAGGTGATTCGATTTTGATTGGGGGAAATAGGCAAAATTGTATTCAAAAAGATATCAATCATTAGATGTCTTGAATTAAGGAACTCTATATTTCAACACAAACATTTCCTTATTTCACTGTCGTTTCGGTGATCTAGCAATAAAGCAATGGTTGTCTGAAAATATTCTCTTTATTCAATGTAAAACAAGAAAAAGACTTCAAATATTATATAACGACTTGTTTATGATAATAAGAATATTAAATTTTGTATACTTCACACCAATGCGGAAGAGGAAACAAGTATGACATAAAACTATATGGCTAAGAACAGTGGCAAACCACCTGCAGAGTTCTAACCACTCATGGGACAGCACCCAGAGAATGTACCACGACAGATGAAAATGGGGAGCCTTTTTGGCCGGGATACATGAGGAAGAGGGCAGTGATTTTTAGATAAAAGTGACTGACTAGTCTGAAATAAAGGGAGAATTTCTGCGTTAATCAGACAAAGTATCAAAGGGAGATCTTATCCAAACCGCCTTTCAGAACTAAACAGAACGTAACGCACCTTATCAGAGTTTGATTGGCTTAATGGCCACTTAACCTAGTAATGCTCACCAATGTATCATGCTGTACAATCTTGTACAGGGTGTGCGAACTTTACATCCAGTAACACCCGGTTATAAGCAACACGCGTTACATAATTGATATAAAACATAGCTTCAAAAAGGCCGAGAGATTCGGTCGAAAATTAGGGTGAGTGACATGTCTTCAGTTAACTAGTTGTAGAGCAGTTTATTTTTCTCACTATACATTACCAAGAAACATCTTCAAAGTACATACGGATGCGGGGAAACGGGAATACTTTACTCAATAAAAAAAAGTATGTGAGGCATTTATTTTGGGAAAGCAGCCCAAGACATTAGTAGCTGGAGAGCTTACATGTCAGGAGTAAGTCAGTATTTTGAGAGAAACATGGCGGATTATTCTGCTATGAAGACAGATACATTGAACACGATAAGGTCTCCGAGAGAGATTTTATCCCAACTACGTTTATGAACTACAGATTTCAGACTCCTAATTAGGATTCCATTAGTTGAATAGCCATTTAACCTGGTAGATAACCTCTCTTCAATGCAGTATCAGGGTGTGAAATCTTGCACAAGGCATAGGAAAGGTAGAATTACAACCAATTACAACCGATATGCATTGCAGATTACATGCCAAACAATCAATAATCTTCCAAATACGCGCGTATTGACTCAAAAAGCCAACATCAGTTGTGACATGTTTCACAGACATATGGCATTTCCGACATCTGCTGAAGTAAAAAAAAAATTGAACATTGAATGACCTCGGCACTAGATAGTTGTCGCTTGCAGGTGCAAATGATCTTTTGTACTCTTATAATGTCTTTGATATCCCCATATCTTGTCACATGTGTTTCAGTAAAATACTTAATATGTTTCTATCTGAAGGGGACCCGCCGGAAACCAACGTGAACAAAAGGCAACTTTTCACCTTAAAGGAGTTTGAAAAAGTGATAAAGGGGAATAGTTTAAAGCTTTTCGTTGCCATCAAATATGTGCAGGGTAGCTGTTGAAGAGTCATCGCACAGTCATAAACCTACTAGTAAGCCTTCAACATCATCCC
The DNA here is from genome assembly GCF_000003815.2 of Branchiostoma floridae. Lineage (NCBI taxonomy): Eukaryota > Metazoa > Chordata > Leptocardii > Amphioxiformes > Branchiostomatidae > Branchiostoma > Branchiostoma floridae. Next base: position 288,117 of record NW_023365788.1, read on the forward strand.
TCCCAAAACAGTTGAGACAAAGAAGCGTAGGAGTACATTCAGTTTGACCTGATTACATACAGATGATCAGGAGCTTTACTTTGTAAACATTCTTAAATCCTTCCTGAATACATGAATACATGAGGACATATCTGCCGGCTAATTTTATTGGCTTCCAATTCAAAACAAAAGTAGGATAACAGCTGAAAATAAAGTCTACTGGATTTGAGCTTTACATTAAACTGACTTTGCGAAAGGAACACTATAATGATGAGTATCTATAATGGTAAAGTCCAGAGGGACCCCTTGCTTACTTGGCCTAGTTAACTTTTTAACTGCAACATTATTACCTTCTGTAACAAAATTACACATTAAGACGAATAAGATCTATTCAAACTCCCTCCAGCTATCCTGTAAATACGACTAAAAGCTTTTAGAGGATTTCCCTCAATCAATTACTTTGCGATTCTTGTCTGCAAACTCTTAAGAGTGAGTGTAGCAATTTAGATAAGAATGGAAGACACTACGCAAGTTTAGATGTAAGATTTAAAAATGTAGTGGCTACCTTGTGTACTTGCTAAACGTTTTTCTGACAACAAAATACCCTTGCCAACAAAATTGCTTTCGAAAGCTAAACCTTTATCTGTACTTACCTTAGAAATGCAAAAATACGTTTGTACCTTTTTTTTTTAATTTCTGATTATTGACATTTTTTTGACTACTTTTCCTGAGGAACTTAAACCCTGTCAAAGTCCAGGTTGTCTTTGACACTTACCTGAGCTCTTTTCAGAACTAATCTTCACTTTTCAAACAAACATTCCTATTAAGCAAACATTTCTCTTCTTTTATTAAAGCCAACATTAATTTCACAGTGCTCATCAAACAAATCCATTTTAACTGAAGAATGATCCCTGTTTCATGTGCGCTGGAGAAAACGAAATTAAAACTATGGCATGCCTGCCCCCATAGAACCGACCTTCCAGCTGAACATTTGTTGTTATTTGAATAAAGCCTACCCGCGACCTTCTCAAACAAACACTGTGCAAATATTGTATTGAGAACGAATTCTATTTTGTAACTTAACATTTAACAGTTCATATCTCCGTGCCGTATACAATCTAGTTCATTCTATTACAAAATCTATTTCCTCATTCCATACACTTATTTAGATCTGTAGACAATTTAATTGAAAAATGCAACTAAACAAACCATCGATCAATAAACAAAATCTGTACTTTATCTCCACCATAACAGAATTTATTCAACGATAGTTTCATTCGTTAACTGGAAACATACCTTCAACATGTCTTGCTGCGATCTGTACAAAAGAACTAAAATAAAGGTCTTCATTGAGTATCATTAACACCTGCAGTAAAGGGGTATCTCACCGGGTTGCTATACTATGGCGACGAGGCTGGCACTAAGTAGGATTTGTATTACCTTTGACTTTGTAAAGGGAATACCATGCAAAACGGACAAGTATGATAAAAAAGACAACAAAACGCACAGCGTAAAACTGCTTTTTATCGATGTAATTCGTCGAACGCTCTGTCAAATCGCTGAGCCGTAGCGACACCACTACAGCTACATATACAAAGAGATATCCCCCTTATACTAGACTCACCATATCTTATTTCATGCCCTCCGGATCAGTTGAAAATATGGCAAATAATAAAATGAATGAATAACACATGATTTAATGGTAATAAAAACCCTGCTTACTCCATAATACAATATTATAGAAATTCCAATTCCCGCCACTAAAATAATTTTAACGCGTCATTATTCTTATTATTTTTTTTGCATTAGTGAAATCTTGCTTACCTTATGAAGAACTCCTTTCAGGATGAGTCGGAGACGTCTGGACAGAGATGCAGGCCTCGTCCTCCTAAGAAGTGACTCACTGGCCAACTCACGGTATAGTAGTAGAGAGTTAAACGGTGTCTTATTTGCATAATTGACACCTATTAATCTTCATATTTCAATTGCTCAAATTGAATACGAACTCCAGGAATAATCCTTATATTTATTAACTTGAAAGTTCATATGTGTTGCTAGAAGTTATCATTGAACTAGACTAAATTAAATAAGTTAAAGAAATGAAGTTAAAGAAACTGTGCTCCCGGAAAAATCTGAAATCTATTAGTGATCTTAAACACAAAATGTCACTTCAGTGTGCGAGTAGTTAATAATCAATAATTATGATTGAGTTTTCTTTTGCTTTTGGCCCCAAATTGACCAGGGTCTTTAGTAATTATCTCATCAGAACGAATACCTTTATAGATCGTCTGCCTCAGCACCACTATGGGAGAGTGTATGGGAGCGGATATTCAGTTGTTGGGGTTATCAATGGCACATTTCTGTGATAGTTGCAATAAAAAAATAAAATTTCTAGTTCAGGTAACATCACTATTCGTAGAAACAACGAACAGCAAAAAAAAAAAGCTAGATGTTCCGGCTTTTCCATTAAAGGAATCGGGAATAAAAACGTTTTTTTTACTGTCAAAGGTTAGGTTGGTGCAAACATCAAAAAGATTACCGTTCTAATTTTTTTTATATTTCAGCCATACATAGTATGGTGAAATATATTGTATTCGTAATGTTTCTTTCTTTCTTTCTTCTTTCTTTCTTTCTTTCTCCTGTCAAATCTTCAAAGTGATTCATCTCCGCCGTTCCTGGACCGAATGACCTGAAATTTGGCACAGGGGTAGAATGGGCCAATACCTTGATGATTTTTTCTCAGTTTTTTCATATTTGACTCTAAAATGATTTTATTGAGATTTTTTGGTCAATTTTAGACCAAAACTGTATATTTTGGCCCCTGTACCCTGGTATTACAACCAAATGAGCTGAAATTTGACAGAGATGTGCCTTGATAATGCCCCCATATAAATTCGATAACACTTTTGGTGTACAGTACAACAAAATGCTTATTTTGGCGATTTTTGGACCAATTTTTGACCAAAAAAGGACACTTTTGGCCCCTGTACCCTGGTATTACAACCAAATGAGCTGAAATTTGACAGAGATGTGCCTTGATAATGCCCCCATATAAATTCAATAACACTTTTGGTGTACAGTACAACAAAATGCTTATTTTTGCGATTTTTTGACCAATTTTTGACCAAAAAAGGACACTTTTGGCTCCTGTACCTTGGTATTGCAACCGAATGAGCTGAAATTTGACACAGATGTGCCTTGATAATCACTTCATATAAATTCAATAACACTTTTGGTGTACAGTGCAACAAAATGCTTATTTTTGCGATTTTTGGCCAATTTTTGACCAAAAAAGGACACTTTTGGCTCCTGTACCCTGGTATTACAATTAAATGACCTGAAATTTGGTATAGATAGGCATTAGCTACTTGGTAACAAGATTCAAGTAAAATTTTTGACATAAACAACTTTAAAATGATTAATTTTGGCATTTTTCTGAGGGGAAATTTGTTTTCTTTTGGCCTCCTGACGTGACCTTCCGTGACCCCGCACAGAGCCACACCTGTGCGCGTCAGCCGGAGAGTTAATTTAATCAAAGACCTAGCCAATCAGCGAAGAGGAGGCCAAAGGCTAATTAATATTCATAAGCGGGGCCTCATGATCCCGTATATAGCAGTGTTCCCGCCAGGGGGAGCGAAGCCCGCCTAAGGCTCTCGCATTTTAGACTATTCAGAAGGCTTTATCATATATTGTATCAGTTCTTGGGGCATATCTATGATAATCGCAGCAGTCACTTAACTTCTATTCAGGAGTTTAGCGTAACGCTATTTCAGGTCAAACCGTCAAAGGCAACTAAAAACAAACTTTAACGTTACTGAGTTCAACAGTACTTATAACTTGTTATCCGAAGTTAAAACGCTAGCGATGGTATTTTTGCTGCGCTGTTAGCTCCGTGCGACTGTTGTTGACGGTCTTATAACGGTATATTTTGCACCCCTGTACCCTGGTATGAGTAACATTTGGTATAGATAGGCATAAGATAGTTGGTAAAATGATCCAAGTAAAATTTTTGGCATAAAGTACTGTAAAAGGCTTAATTACAGCACTTTTTTAGGGGAAATTGGTTTTCTTTCGTTCTCCATGCCATGACCTTTCGGACGTTCACCCCACAGAGCCGACATCTGCACCTGCGTCTAGCCGGCAGGAAGAGTTAATTCAATTAATGGTTCAGCCAATCAGCGAAGAGGAAAGCGAAGGCTAATTAATATTCATAAGCGGGACCACACAATACGTTAACTTGAAGACTCAGGCCGTACAGACTTCTCGCCAGGATTTTTTTTAAAGCGTCGGACAGGGGTCCGGGGGCCGCCGAATGTCCCTGGCGGGGTCCAGGGGCAGGGCCACTGTGGGGGGGACCCAGGTGGGCGAAGCCCCCCCGGAAGCTCTTGCATTTTAGACTATTGAGAAGGCTTCTTTTATCAGTTTTTTAGGGCCATATCTACGATAATCGTAGCAGTCACTTACTTCTCTTCAGCAGTTTGACTTTAAAATATTTCGGGTCAAAACCTCATAAACAACAAACTTTACTTAGCTCAACAGTATACAAAAATATTGTACGGGTTGCCATCCTTAGTTGAATCGCTTATTTATAGCGCTAGTATCTTCGCTGCGCCGTTAGCCGCCGTGCGACCTTTGTTGACGGTCTGATATCCCTACGTCGCCGCCTCGCTGATATGCCCACGGACATGTTTCAAGAAAAATACCCAGCAAAAAACGCTGTTCTGCGTCAAATTCTATTCTATAAAACACGTGGGACTCAGTGTTACAGTCTAAATATTTTGTAGAAGCACCGCTGTAGGAAAGAAGGTCCAAGCAATGTAAAACATCACGTAGCATGAAGTTCGCTGTCAACTGGCACACAGCACATGACTGTTTGAAACTCTAAGTCTAATCAACAGCCGTGTTTGATTGATAGCCGGCGGTCCTTTGATGAAGTCGGCGAAAGGTGCGTTAGTTAGAAAATCTGCGTTTAGTTTTGATACGTAATTATAAGTTAGACAGTGGCGAGAATGATTATTTTCTCATCAATATTTCTCTTCAGAATTATTTGAACTTAATTGTACATCTAAACAATTGGCTTACCTGTGCAATGTTTATATGATTAATGATCAGTGTACTGAAATCATGTGTAACGTATGACTCCTAGTCAATAGATCAGCATTTTTCTCTATAGTGACCACCTGTCTATAGTGGCCACATTTCTATCACTGGACTGGAACTTGCGAAAACTGCTGTATTTTCTCCAGAGCAAATGTATGTGTTCCTAGTGCTGTTGTTGTTTGACATAAACTTTGAACATTTAAATTGTAAGTAACTTTAAACTGCCAGAGTTTCAGCCCAATAAAACACTCTCAGCGCCAGGGTATGAACAGACTGACCAGACAGACGAAAATAAATCCTCGAACAAGGTTCAATCGTATCTTCCGGGTCTGGCAGGACTGAGTTGTTAAACTAAAATAAGAATAGGCTCGATGGCTGATTGCATACAAAGTAAAACAGTTTAACAGTTTTACAGCTTGAAGAAAACAAACGCTCCTACAGTACCTGCACCTGCTTGATAATTATTAAATCGTATGCCCTACTTGAATAAAAAAGTTCACTGCAATAATAAATGTACCCACATCACAAGGAGCTTATACTTTATTTAAACTTACACCTAGTTATCGTACTGAAAATTGTTAATGACATTACATGAAGTCATTCAACAATTTTCAGTCATGATGAAAATTTTCTAAATGGAAGGTGTGATTATTGTCATTTTCTGAAAAATAGAAGCAAGCTCTATCTTTACCTGGAATCAAGTCACAATACCAGTCCACTTTTGGGGATAATGTACTGTTAAGAGGATGTTCCATTTTTGCGCAGGGGTGATTTGGAACAGTCCAATGTTGCGTGGGAAGGGGTATGGCTGAAATATGCTGTATTTGCTCTTAAGCAAATGTCGGCCTTTCTAGATTATTGAAATACTTTTACAAGTCACCGTCTCCATCAGTGCAGACTTGTCTATTCTAACTTGTGCTGTCTCTATATAACATACACAAGTGGCAGGAAACGTTAGGTGGACGTAAACAACACATTACATATGGCGTAGTTAATAAAAAGTGTGCATTGCTGGCGGGAACATGTTAACAGCTGATTAAGTGACAACAATTTAAAAATTAATGTTCCTTTTTCAAACATAGAGTCAATTCCAAGTCACCGAGATGGTTTTGAAATAATATTTGTAATAAGTTTGAACTATTTTAAGTAAAAGAACATTTCAGTCACTTAAGTTCGAAATTGTTCAAACATTTCAAAATGAAAGTTTAAACATGTTTGAACCTTTTTATATTTGTTGGAACATTTGGGAAAGTAATGATATAATTATCTCTTTATTTAGAACAATTTTCAAACATCTATGTGTTTTTGTTACTGTTCCAACATGTTCCAACATTTTGTGTCATTTTTCCCCTCCATAAAAACTTTTATTGACCCCATAAACAAAGCTGCTAAGCTTGGTCCTTTGTTTGGCTCTTGTATTTTTAGATGTTCTTTAGTATACAATGGTGAGTCTTTTGTGAGAAGGTGGCAGACAGACATAATTTCCTGCACTTGGCAGGGATGTGTGAATTGCCCTCTTCCCAGCCCACTGACCCAGTTTCATCATATTGTTTCCATGTTCGAACATGTGATCACAAATGATGCATCTATGTTGGAACAGTTTAGAAACTAACAGAAATAATGTATTTGATGTTAGAAATGTTTCTAACATGTTTGAATACCATAGAAATATTTAGAACGTCACATAGATGTTATGAATAGTTCTAAACAGTTACTTATCACAGTTAGATTGTTACAAAGATTTCCAAAATGTTGGAACAAAAGGCAAGAAACACCCTCTCGGTAATATGGAATCGACTCTATCATCATCCGTTCACATGAAATATGCAAGATTTCCACATATATTTATATATTCCCAAAGCATTTTCTTTTAGGAGAAACCCTTTTACGATTTTAGAATAAAAACGTTAATTCTTTAGCTTTTTTATTCATTGAGGCATATTTTAGTGAAAAACTAAAATGCATAATATCGTTAAGTCAATTTTTTTCTTATAAAAGTCAACTGACATGAAAGAAAAACACTAATTTACATATAGATAACTAAGGCAAAAGAGAAAAAATTTATTTCAAGCTACTTGCAGCAATTATTAGTAAAAATGGAACAAATAACCAAATACCAAGTTATCATAGAGAGGTTTTGATTTTGATTACATTTTATTCATTTTGCACAATTTACAAAAAAAATATTTAAAATTAGTAACGCTTGCGAACTCGCAGTAAACTTGGCGTTATTATGATTATAGATGTTATAGTAGGGTGCATTTAGGAAGCATGAAAAACAAACATGCTAAAGCAACCGATTCACTCAGCTGATACACCGAATTACAATGTGAAAATGTCACACAATTTTATTCGTATACGATCTGCAAGTCGACTCGTTAGACTACCATATAGCAAAGTCTTTGCCCAGATCAGAATAGCGGAGAAACAATCACATATTTCACAAAATTTATCAAGTTTCGGCTAAACTATTCGAAACAGATATTACTAAGATATTGACCTAAGTTGATGGTAAAACAATATAAAAAAAGAACAGTCATACACAAAAAATCCGTGCTCAAGTCCAAATGATTGAACAATTTATTCAATATTGAACTGATTATATATTGTACATAAAATGATATTCAAACCACTCATTTTCCTCAAACTTGTAACTACGTACATTTGATGCAAATGTATGCGTACTGAACTTTTCATATGACTGACATCAATTGACTTGATCGTTAGTGCTGTGCCAAGAAAGGTGTGTTGATATCCATCCATCTATTTAATATCCATGGGTATAAATGATATACAAGGTGACTATTCATTGTAATGATCGTCACTATTCTTATGTTCGTCTTCATTGAGTAAAATCAAACACCTGCAGTAACGGGGTATCTCACAGGGTTGGTATACTATGGCGGCGTCGCTGGCCACTAAGTAGCATTTGTATTACCTTTGACTTTGTAAAGGGAATACCATGCAAAACGGACAAGTATGATCAAAAGGCAACAACAAAACGCTCAGCGTGAAATTGCTTTTTATCGATGTAATTCATTGAGTGCTCTGTCAAATCACTAAGCCGTAGCGACGCCACTATAGCTACGAGGAGATATCCCCCTTATACTAGACTCACCATATGTTATTTTATGCCCTCCGTTGAAAATATGACAAATGATAAAGTGAATGAATAACACATGATACGATGGTAATAGAACCCTGCTTACTCTATAATACAATATTATAGAAATTCCAAATTCCCGCCACTAAAATAATTTAACGCGTCATTAATTTTTTAGATAAATTAGAGAAATCTTGCTTACCTTATGAAGAACTCGTTCCAGGATGAGTAGGAGACGTCTGGACAGAGATGCAGGCGTCTTCCTAAAAAGTGACCCACTGGCCAACTCACGGTATAGCAGTAGAGAGTCAAACGGTGTCTTATTTGCATAATTGACACCTATTAATCTTCATTTTTCAATTGCTCAAATTGAATGCGAACCTCAGGAATAATCTTTACATTTATCAAAGAGGACAAGACTGAGTGGAGAAGAATGATCCATTGTAACCCGTGATGGCATCGAAAAGATCGCCACGTTCAAGGGTCAAGGTTATTAACTTGAAAGTTCATATGTGTTGCTAGAAGTCATTATTGAACTAGACTAAGTTAAAGACCAAGGTTGTACTATAAAATCACCCAATAAATTCGGCTAACGTAAACTACCAGCCCTCATTCTGGTCCCAACCACCGTGGTGTTCACATCAGTGGAGGCAGGCTAATGCAGATAAGCAAGTATTGGAGTTACTCTTCAAAACAGTTTTAAAAAACAAAAGCCAGTAGTCTTGAACAGATACAAAATTGAAGTATTACTACACACAATTCAGCATAGCTTCACAAGTCAGCTTACAAAAATTATAAAGTATAACTGGCCATGGTTTGCCTGGAAGTGTTGTGACCCTGATACAATGTGTACAGTCCGATAGAGCCTATTACACTGGTATCTTTTGGAATATAACTATGAATATATCCACAAGCCATATTACTAGGTGTCAAAGCTAGGGGGCAGTTACAAGTTGCAAAATATAAGTAGTTCAAACTAGACAGGGGCTGATCTTTGAGAGTCAGCTCAAACAAGGATTTGAAACTGAAGGCCCTGATACAACATTATGCCTCAACTCTTGTTAGGAAACAAACCGTGAACACCTAAACTGTACTGCATATGCTTGCAGCAACTATCTGGGTCTTTTTTTTCTGTGTCTGAAAATGATTTCTAGAAAAAAATTGTGGAGAGGACTTTTGAAATCTTGATGTCAGCTAATATTCAAATCTCTTCCGGTTCGTCTGCTGTAACATCTGCTGCTGAATTTGTGATGATTCTGGCTGCTCGGCTGAAGAACTGCCCAAGGCTATGGAGGATAGGGAAGGATGGAGGAAGAGAGTCATGGCCATCTGTGCAACTAGCACGCCTGGATGATGATGATGATGATGTTGTAACATCAAGCCATTGTTCTTATTAGCCAGACGGGTAGAGATCTCCCACTGGGTCTAAGCCATTTATGATGTTGGGAGTATCTGAGGAGTCAATTTAGCAACTGAAATGCTGGAAGGAGATAGTCTTTTATGGTCGCATGCCCTGGGTCCAGATTTCTGGTCTTTAAAGAAGTTAAAGAAACAGTGCTCCAGGAAAAAAAAATCAGGCGATGTTCTGAAATCTATTATTGATATTAAAACCAAAACTTCACTTCAGTGTGCGAGTAGTTGCTAATCAATTATGATTGAGTTTTCTTTTGCTTTTGGCCCCAAATTGACCAGGGTCTTTGGTAATTATTTCATTAGAACTAATTCCCTTATAGAATCGTCCGCTTCATCACCATTATTGGAGAGTGCATGGGAGCGGATATTCAGCTGTTGGGGTTATCGATGGCCCATCTCTTTAATAGTCAGTAACAGGCAACATGTTGCAATAAAAAAAAAAAACTTTTCCAATTCAGGTATCATCACACGCTTATTCGCAAAATCAACGATTACCAAAAAAGCTAGATGTTCCGGCTTTTCCACCATAATATCAGGAATTATATGGATGAAAACTGTTGTAATATCTTTTTTTTTACCGTCAAAGGTGCTGGTTAGGTTGGTGGAAACATTCAAAAGACGCCCGTTCTAAAATGCATATTTCTCAATTTTATTGAAATATACAAGTCATTGTCTTCGTCGGTGGGGAATGACATGTCTATTCTAACTTGTGCTGCCTCTATATAACATAGTATTACACGAGTGACATAACACGTTAGGTGCCCGTAACAACACATTACAGATTTAAACTTAAAATACGGTGCAGTTAATCAAATGCGTGCAATGCTGGCGGAAGCATGCTAATAAAGTGAAAACAATTTAAGAATTATTGTTCCGTTTTCAAACATATTATCATCTGTTCACATGAAATATTTAAAGCTTCCATATATATTTATATTTCTAAAGCATTTTCCTTTAGAAGAAACCCTTTTACAATATTCTAAAAAACATGTTTATACTTCAGCTTTATTTTATTTATTGAGGTAAAGTAAAGTCGAATTTTTTTTAAATAAAAGTCAACTGACTTGAAAGAAAAACACTATTTTATGTAACTATAGATAACTAAATCAAAAAGAGAACAAATTCATTTCAATTGCAGCAATTATTAGCAAAACTATAACTTAGGATTAAATAGCAACACACTTGTCCCAGCAGAAAGGAATGCTTTGTACAGTGTGCAGTCCATGTTAGAGTTACATGGGGACCAAGTCCATTGTAATGGTCCAGTTCCATTTAACAAGTAACATAATGAATCGACATCTTTGTTAGTATTTAAAGCCTTGAAACCGACCTTGATCCAAACATTATTACTGTTCACATTCCTTCAAATTTATTGAATATGTACAAGTATAATTTAGGATTAAATAGCAACACACTTGTCCCAGCAGAAGGGAATTTGTCATTATGTCAAGCCTTGGAGTCTTGAATAAAGGATGTAAGTATAAGAAGTGCAAGT